>NC_054472.1:185237590-185432590 GCF_017639515.1 Carcharodon carcharias | reverse complement strand
TGGATGGAGCTGAGGGACTGACTGGCTGAGGGTGTCGGTCACTTGGCGGAGCTCCCTGTGAACCAAAGTAGAGATAATGAGTGCATGGCAGCAGAGTCAAAAGCAGAAGAGAGAGAGACACTCACAGTTGCGTTGAGAGAGGGATGATGTGGTGCAGGATCCTCACGTGGGTGTTCACCGCTGACCTCACTGTCACCACAGGCACGGCCCACATCCTCACCAGTCAGCGTGATGGCTCACTCCTCAAAGTGAGTGAGGGGCCTAATGTGGACCACTCCACCCCCCGGTCTGGGACCTCTCCCTGCTGATGTGAGCCAGCTTCTCCTGCATGAAAACAGACGGAGAGAGTGTGAGCAGGACACATGGCACTGAGGGGAATGTTTGTGTGGTGAGCGGAGACATGGACAGGATGAGGATGTGAGCTCCAGAGGGTATGAGCCTGATGGAGATGTGAGGGTGTGTGTGAGAGTTAGTGGTGTTGTCCCTTGAGGTGTGAGATCCCTGCGGATGTGATGATGGGTTTGGTGAGTGTGTGAGTTGAGAGCGATGAGAAGAGTGAGTTACCCTGGTGGAACGGAGGAGACCATTCATCCTGTAGTGGCACTGAGTGGCTGTCCTCTTTTGCAGGGCATTGGCGCTGACCACCACTGCCACCGCCTCCCAAGCTGGGTTGGAGACCTTGCCTGCTGGTCTTCACCCAGAGTGGGGGTAGAGGACATCACGGTGGGGCACCACTATGCCCGGTAGGCACTTCAGGGAGGCGTGGCTAAATCTGGGGGCTGCATGTTTCCTTCCTCTCTTTGGCAGTCATCAGTTGACAGCAGCTTCCTATCCCTTGAAGGGTGCTAGCTCTGTGCAGGGGCCACCTTTCAATATGGCGCCTGGTTTACTGAAGACCTGAGGTGGCGAATCAGAGGACACCCGGAGTATTTCCCGGGAATGCGTAGTTAATGAGGCGGGAATGGGATGGTGCGGCGCAAAAACCCTCCATTGCGGCCAGCGGGTAAAACACCCTTTCTCCCGCCCGCTACCGCACATAGAGCAGATCTGGGACGCTCCTGCTCTGTGGGTGAAGAACTTCCTCCGTCACCTCCCTCCTAAATGACCGAGTCTGTATCCTGAGGCTGTGCCCTCCTCGTTCTGGATTCCCCAGCCAGGGGAAACAAGCCCTCAATGTCTCCACCCTGTCCTAATTTCTCGGACGGTTGTGTGGGGCCGGAGGTAGGTTTCAGAGATGGGGCAAGGGTGAGGCCAGGGATGGAATTCGAAAACAAGGATAAAAGTTTTAAAAACACATTAAGTCATTTTTGTCACGTATTAAATATTCTGCTAGAACCATTAATTTGATATTTTGAACACAACTTTGGCAAGCAAAAGTATGATACCCCATTGAGCATTATTCTGTATGCTATTTGTACTGCTTCCAATTTGTGTAATGCACAGTCTAGGGACTTAGTAAATCATTTAGGTTTTACTAACTCAAAACATTAGATGATGAAAGAGTTGAATGTGTTGATTTTTCTAATTGCTTATCCAAGGATCTTGATTTAGGAACTCGGACAGTACGATATGCATTTTTTTCTTTGAGTCTGAATCACATATTTAACTCCTATATAATGTACAGGTGAACGTACATGGATGGAGCTGTTCATTCGTTACCTGTTGGCTGGAAGGAACAGAAGCATTGGATGGAGAGGTGGTCACTCAGCCCCTCGAGCTTGTTCTGCCACTCAATTCCATTTCACGGGATCACAGAACTGTTGCGGTGTGGGAGGCCATTCAGCCCATCTTGTCTGCACCGGCGACCCTTTATCTGCCTTGGTTCCGTCACATTTAACGCGCAGCAAAAGATGATCAATTTGTGTATTGGAGCGCCTCACAACAGCACAGCCCTCCGTCTCAGTGAGTGAGGAAGACAAATTGGCACCCAAGCTAGTACTGGGGAATTCAACAACAAGCACATGTTCCTTCAATGAATTCAGAGAAACAGTGAGAGCGACCACGGTATTCCCAAAGCAATCCTATTGGCTGCATTAGAGACCGTGCCAAAAATGAAATGAATAATAATTTGGCAGATCCCTACACATTGTAGCTATGTTTCCACTGCAGAAACAAAATAAATGTGTTGAAAGTGTTTTTTTCTTTATATTCGTTCACGGGATGTGGGCTTCGCTGGCTAAGCCAGAATTTTTATTGCCCATCCCCAGTGGCGCATCAGAAGGTGGTGGTCCATGTGGTGTATGTACACCCACAGCGCTGTTAGGGAGGGAGTTCCAGGATTTTGACCCAGCGACAGTGAAGGAACGGCCGATATGTTTCCAAGTCAAGATGGTGAGTGACTTGGAGGGGAACTTCCAAGCGGTGGCGTTCCCATGTATCTGCTGCCCTTGTCCTTCTAGGTGTTAGTGGTCGTGGTTTTTGGAAGTTGCTGTCGAAGGAGCCTTGGTGAATTGCTGCAGTGCATCTTGTGGACGGTACACACACTGCTGCTGCCGCAATGTTGTTCATAATCAATTTCTCTTTGTTTTCAGGGCACCGTGAATCTGAATCCTTTTGAAAGTCAACTTTCTTTTCTGACGAGCATTTCAAAAGGCAGCAGCTTATGTTCCCTTTGGCACTCTGCTTATCACTCACAGTCCCACCCCAATTGACCTGTGTAATTTAAATGATTGGGTCTGCCGCACAGTATTCAATAGATGATTGGTCACTTGAGCAAATACTCTGATGAAAACTGTATTATCTAAGCTGGCATCTGTCAAACATCAGACAACATCTGCGATCTTTTGACGTGGTGCAGCTTCGAATCACTAGTTCCTCGCTATATATGTAAATTTTTTCTGTTTTTTTTCCCATCTATGTAATCAGTCACTGGATAATTATTATTTTACTGCCAGTAGGAAGTTTTTATTTTTCATTGAATGTGCACAATCTAGTTGAATCCAGATACAACGGATAGGAAGCCGGCAAGCCGACTTCACAAATCAGTGAAGCGATGTCTCATTAATATGACGACAAAGGCAAATTTGCTGCATTTATACTGCTGCTCGATGAACATATCCAACAGACAAGCTTGAGAATGCACACATCGCAGCAAAGTACCTGCTGCTTTATCGTGCATTCCGGTCATAAGTGAACACTGCATCGGAACAATTACTTGCATAATTTTTAAAAATTTAATTAGGGGAACGGAATAAAATGAGACAACATCGGCAGGGTCTAATTCACTTGTTTCAGTGAAAACTGCTTTTGTCTGATCCCAGAGTGCCGCGTTTCTTGTCTACATTGTTCATTAGTTATGTAGCACCATCTCATATCTTATGCACAGAAGTTAGCAAAGTGGTGATGGCACTTATCACTATACATCAGTGGTATGTATGCAAGGAGCCAGGCTAATTAAGAATTACAGGACAGCGGAATCAGAGCTTTCAAACTGAACCTAAGTGCATTCGGTGATAATATTTGGTTTAGTAATTTTGCATGACCATAGAAAGTTCTGATAATTGCAAAGCACTCCACAATGAATAAAATATAACACCAGCACAATAGCAGAGACATACTCATTAGTGAATCATACTTCAGAATGATAATCTATGAATCTGCAGAGAGCTATATGAAAACCAAATATATATATATATATAAATATATATAGTCCATGTTACTCCTAAATGAATCTTTTGTAAATTTACTCTTTCGTGGGATGCGGGCGTCACTGGCAAGGGCAGCATCTGTTGCCCATTCCAAATTACCCTTGAACTGAGAGGCTTGTTAGGCTAGTTCAGAGTCCACCACATTGCTGTGGGTGTGCAGTCACATGTAGGCTAGACCAGGTAAGGATGGCTCATTTCCTTCCCTAAAGTACAATAGTGAGCTAGATGGTTTTGCACAACAATCAATGGTAGCTGTTATAGTTACTATTTCCTGAGTCTAGCTTTATATTCCAGCTTTATTAACTGAATATAAATTCCACAAACTACTGAGGTGGGATTTGAACCCAATCGGATCATGGGCCTTGGGATTATAAACACAACAACATTACCACTATGCTACCATTGCCCACTTCGTCAATAGCACTGGTAGCTTTAATAGTTTGTGTGCAAGGATACCTCAGTCCCTTTGCTCCTCCACAACCCTTCGTTTCTCACTATTAAGAAAATATTTTGATTATCGAGATTAGTTTTCAACTCCAGATTTATTAATTGAATTTAAATTCCACTAACTGCTGTGAAGAGATTTAAAACCATGTCACCACAGCATTCGCCTGAGGCTCTGGATTTCTAGCCCCTTTGATATTAACCACTGCACCACCAGCTCCCCCAATTCTCTCTGAAGCAGTTTTCAGAAGAGTTCTCCAATTCAAGTTGAACCAAATATTGTTAAGGAATGGCGATTCGAGATAATTGCCAGCAGTCCTGCGCCACACAATTTTCAGTATTTTAAGTAAACACTGTTTACTGTCAGTAAACTGGGAGGGGGTCAGGGTAAGGGGGGACAGTGGTGCAGTGGTATTATCACTGGACTAGTATTTCAGAGACCCAGGGTAATTCTCTGGGGATCTGGGTTCAATTTCTGCCATGGTAGATGGTGGAATTTGAATTCAATGACAATCTGGAATAAAATGTCTAAAGGTGACTATGAAACCATTATCAGTTGCTGTAAAAAAAAACAATCTGGTTCACTCAGGAAGCTTGGCCTAAATATGACTCCAGGTCCACAATAATGTGGTTGACTCTTAAATGCCTCTGAACAAGGGCAATTAGGGATGGATAATAAATGCTGACCTAGTCAGTGATGCCCACACCCTGTGAACAAGTATTTTAAAAAAAAATTGTAAAATCCATTTTCTACTATCTAACTGCAGACCATTATTTTGTGTTCTATTATGTGACCACTGATTTCTTCACTCGGGATGGAGGGGGTGTGAATGCTGAGAATTGTCTACCCTAGAGGACTGAAGCTGTTGAACATATCCATGACTGAGGTCAATAGACTTTTGGACACGAAGGGACTCAAGAGATATAGGGTTCTGCTGGGAAAGTGGAGTTGAAGTTGAAGGTCAGCCATGTTCTTATGATAGGCTTGAGACCTCATATAGCCTACTCCTATTCCTATGTATCTTATGTCCTGGGTTACACTGCATCCTTTTTTCAA
Organism: Carcharodon carcharias; assembly: GCF_017639515.1. NCBI lineage: Eukaryota > Metazoa > Chordata > Chondrichthyes > Lamniformes > Lamnidae > Carcharodon > Carcharodon carcharias. Next base: position 185,427,442 of record NC_054472.1, on the reverse strand, counting down.
TGTATTCACTTAGGCTTTTTATCCTAATTACACCAGGTTAAAAGGATTAACTTGCATAGACTAGACTTGTATTTTGTTGAGTACAGAAGGTCTAATCGAAATGTTTAAGATGATTGAAGGAATTGATAAAATGGATAATGAAATCCTCCTTCTACTGGTGGGAGAATCCAGGACTAAAGGGCATAAGCTTTTAAAATGAGAGCCAGACCATTCAGGGGTGATGTCAGGAAACACTTCTTCATACAAATGCACCTGAAAAGAGACATACACAGATGGAAAGCTTGAAGGCATCAGCAGTGGAGCTGTGTGTGCTGTGTTCTGCTCACAAGCCAAAGTGAAATTGAGGATGGATCACATGACACACGCCTTCTAGTGATGCATTTTTTGATATTCATTCACAGGATGTGGGTGTCGCTGGCTAGGCCAGCAGTCATTGTCCATCCCTAATTGCCCTTGAGAAGGTGGTGGTGAGCTGCCTTCTTGAACCGCTGCAGTCCATGTGGTGTAGATACATCCACAGTGCTGTTAGGAAGGGAGTTCCAGGGTTTTGACCCAGCGACAGTGAAGGAACAGCCATATATTTCCAAGTCAGGATGGTGAGTGACTTGGAGGGGAACTTCCAGCTGGTGGTGTTCCCATCTATCTGCTGCCCTTGTCCTTCTAGATGGTAGTGATCATGGGTTTGGAAGGCGCTGAATAAGGAGACTTGGTGAATTCCTGCAGTGCATCTTGTAGATGGAACACACTGCTGCTACTGTGGTGGTGGGAGCAAATGTTTGTGGATGGGATGCCAGTCAAGTGGGCTGCTTTGTCTGGATGGTGTCAAATTTCTTGAGTACTGTTGGAGCTGCACTCTTCCAGGCAAGTGAGGAGTATTCCATCACACTCCTGACTTTTGCCTTGTAGATGGTGAACATGCTTTGGGGGGATCAGGAGGTGAATTACTCGTCGCACGATTCCTAGCCTCTGACCTGCTCTTGTAGCCACAGTATTTATATGGCTAGTACAGTTCAGTTTTAGGTTAATGGTAACCCCCAGGATGTTGATGGTGGGGGATTCAGCGATGGTAATGCCATTAAATGTCTAAGGGCAATGGTTGGATTCTCTCTTGCTGGAGATGGTCATTGCCTGACACTTGTGTGATGTGAATGTTACTTGCCGCTTGTCAGCCCAAGCCTGGATATTGTCCAGGTCTTGATGCATTTGGACATGGACTGCTTCAGTATCTGAGGAGTCGCAAATGGTGTTGAACATTGTGCAATCATCAGAAAACATCCCCACTTCTGACCTTATGGAGGAAGGAAGGTCATTGATGAAGCAGCTGAAGATGGTTGGTTTGAGGACACTACCCTGAGGAACTCCTGCAGTGATGTCCTGGAACTGAGATGATTGGCCTCCAACAACCACACCCATCTTCCTTTGTGCTAGGTATGACTCCAACCAGTGGAGAGCTTTCCCCCTGATTCCCATTGACTCCAGGTTTGCTAGGGCTCCTTGATGCCACACTTGGCCAAATGCGGCCTTGATGTCAAGGGCAGTCACTCTCACCTCACCTCGGATGTTCAGCTCTTTTGTGCATGTTTGGATCAAGGCTGCAATGAGGTCAGGAGCTGAGTGGCCCTGGTGGAACCAAAATAAGGTGTCAGTGAGCAGATTATTGTTGAGCAAGTGTCACTTGATAGCACTGTTGATGGTCCCCTCCATCATTTTACTGATGATCGAGAGTAGACTGATGGGGTGGTAATTGGCTGGGTTGGCTTTGTCCTGTGGAATTATCCACACTGCCGGGTATGCCAGTATTGTAGCTGTACTGGAACAGCTTGGCTAGTGGCATGGCAAGTTCTGGGGCACACATCTTCAGTACTATTGCCAAAATATTGGCAGGGCCCATAGCCTTTGCAATATCTAGTGCCTACAGCTGTTTCTTGGAGTTAATTGAATTGTCTGAAGACTGGATTCTGTGATGCTGGGGACCTCTGGAGGAGGCCGAGATGGATCATCGACTTGACCCTTCTGGCTGAAGCATGTTGCAAGTGCTTAGGCCTTATCTTGTTCGCTTATGTTACTATCCCTTAAAGTCTTTTTACAACAATTGTGGCTTCCATTGAAAAGTGGATGGTTGGTGAGAGCAAAATGGGTTTGGGATGGCATGGTATCTAAGATTTAAAAAAATACATTCACAGGAAGTGGGCACCGGTGGCAAGACCAGCGATTATTGCGATGGTAAGATGATGGTAAGCTAGCTGCCTTCTTTAACACAACATAGTGGCTTGATAGGCATTTCAGTTAAGAGCCAACAACATTGTTGTGGGTTTGGATCACATGTAGGCCAGACCAGGTAAAGATTTGCTTCCGATTTGCTTCCCCGAAGTACATTAGTGAACCAGATGGGTTTTTTACGACAACATTGGGGCTGAGTTTTGCCCTTGGTGGGCGGGCGGGCCCGACCGACTCAGCCGTGGGCGGGCAGCTGATCGCCGCTGCCGAAACAGGCCTCGCCGCCATTTTATGTGGGCGGGCCAATTAAGGCCCACCCAGCTTGTCGCCTGACAGGAAGCGCTATGCACTCCCTGTGCAGGCGGGGGAGGGTGGGGGGGACGATTCCCTCAGCCGAGAGTGCGCTCTTTCGCGCGTGAGTACAAAAGAGCGCACTTCATCCCGCAGCTAAGTGCCGCTTCAGGGAGATCGCTGAAAGGCTGTGAAACATTAAAAATAGAAACATAAAAAAATCATTAACATGTCCCCCCTCATGTGAAAATGTCACACGAGATGGGACGTGTTAATGAATTACACGCAAACTTTATTAAACTTTTTTAATCCGCTATCAAATCTCATCCCGCCGCTGGATGAGGTTTGTTAAAAAAATCACCTACCCTCCTGCCCGTTGGGTCTGTGCGCTGAGCCAAAGTTCGAGAGCGGGCCCCTAAAAATCCTGGTCAATTGGTCACTTAATGGCCTTAACAAGGCCTTTAATTAATGGCGGGTGCACCTCACGCTGCATAGCGCGCCCGCCAACCTAAACAACACAATGCCGCGCGCTGAGGTCGGGACATTTTAAGCGCTGACTTTTGGGGTCCATCACCCACACGTCAGCCAGAAGATTCAGCCCTTGTAGTTTCAAGGTCACCATTACCAATGCTAGCTTCGTTCAAAATGATTTATTTAAGCAAATTTAAATTCTCCAGCTGACGTGGTGGGATTGGAACTCACGACTGTGCATCATTACTTTGGGTGTCTGAATAACCGAGTCCAATATGACTGCACAGGAGAGTTACAAGGATTACCCAGGACTGGAAAATTGCAGCCATGACGAATGATTGGATGGTCTGGGGCTGTTCTGCTTGGAGCAGAGGGGGCTGAGGGGAGATTTGATTGAGATGGATAAAGCTGTGAGGGGCCCAAATAGAATGGATGGGAAGGGTTTATTCACTTTAGCAGAGAGGTCAGTGACTAGGGGGCATGGATTTAAAGTGACGGCAGAAAGATTAGAGGGGAGATGAGGAAAGGTCTTTTCACCCAGGGGAGTTCTGTGGGCCTGGAACTCACTGCCTGAAAGGGGGAGTAGAGGGAGAAACCCTCAACTCATTTTAAAGGTGCCTGGATATGCACCTGAAGTGCCCTAGCCTACAAGGCTATGGACCTGAATCACAGAATCAGAATCTTTACCGAGCAGAGTGAGGCCATTCAGCCCATCAGGTCTACACCGGCTCTCTGAAAGAGTGTTCTACAGCATTGAGCCAATGCTGGAAAGTGGGATTAAGCTTGGGTGGCTCGTATCTCGGCTATTCGCCAGCACAATGGCCTCTTTCTGTGCCAATAAGCTTTCCACGATTGCTGTGAATGGCATAACATTGAGTAGGATATTGAAACCAATGGGGAGGAGATTTTCCAGTACTACACCCCTCATGATTGTCCATTCAACATGGAAACCTGCGGACTGGGGCTTGCAGGGGTGAGAAATCCTAAATACTTCCGGGTGGGATTTTCCACACCCGCTCACTGTCAAGATCTCCTGGTCACCCCCCCCAGCCCCCCACAAGCCAATGGGCTTCTGGCCGGGGTCCCGCCTCACCCACGGTGGGGTCCCACCCCCAACACGTCCGTAAAATCCAGGCCTTTGACCGCACGTCAATAATACCACCTGCGTGCCAGCGGGAAAAATTGCTTTTGGGAGAGGACAGGGGTTGGGGGGGAGGGCAAGGGGGGGTGGGGGGGGTGCGGTTGTGGAGGGGGCCGGGGAAACTGGTCATAATGTGGCCGAACGCGAATTGGTTTGCTTAAGAAGAATTGCGCAGCGATGCTTGCTCGGAAATCTGGGGGGGAAAAGTTCAGTAAGATTCACAAAGAGGGATCCGCTCATTGTCGTTCGATTCAAAGGATCATCCTCCACCATTTCCGCCAAATCCGGCATCGTATCACTCACTGTCGCGCCGCAGCCAGAGATAATCCAAAACTTGGATGCCGATGAGGAGTCAAAACAGAGCCGTTTTTTTTTTAACCCATGTGCCGTTTTTATTGGTTGGCGGGATGTGGACACCGCTGGCTGGGTCCAGCATTCAGCCCCCCCTCACCCCTAATTGCCCTTGAGAAGGTGGTGGTGAGCCACCTTCTTGAACTGTAATCGGTGAAACTGTTAAAGAGCAAGACAATCCACCTCGCGTTGACAGTAATTATAGATTTTTGTCACAAACTGCAATCTCCTTTTAAAAACGGACACAATGAAAGCTTTAGAAAAAAAAACATGGCTCCCGAAAGACACATGGGCTCCTCTCATGGATTCAACTGCGATCAGCCAGATGGAGGGACCAGACTGTGCTTATCTCGAGGAGAATCACAAAAGGCATTTGAAATTGAATGAGCTCGCACAGACAATGAGCTTTTCTAAAGGTGTGAAAACATCTTCGATGCCAGCAGGAGATACTTCTTCAAAAGGCTGCAATTTAATTAAATTTATTTGCTTTGCGGAACGGTGACTCGTCTAAATTAACGGAGCAGCCATTTTTGTGTCTTTGAACTGTATAAAGGAGGCTGTAAGAAGCCATCTTGTGCGGCTGTGTGAGAGACAATAGCAGCACACAGCTCTCAGCTGGACCAGCCATGAGCAACTTGTGAGACTCGCCATCAGGTGTTACAGAGTAAGGCATCTGGAAAATATCTTGATATAAAAACAAAAAACTGCTGATGCTGGAAATCCAAAACAGAAACAGAATTACCTGGAAAAACTCAGCAGGTCTGGCAGCATCGGCGGAGAAGAAAAGAGTTGCTGTTTTGAGTCCTCATGACCCTTCCACAGAACTGAGCGAATATAAGGAGAAGGGTGAAATATAAGCTGGTTTAAAGTGGGCGGGGGGTTGGTGGGGGGATGGGGGGAGAGAAGTTGGCGGGGGCGGGGGGTGGTGTTGTTGTATGGACCAGCAAGCAGTGATAGGAGCAGATAATCAAAAGATGTCACAGACAAAAGAACAAAAGAACACAGAGGTGTTGAAGGTGGTGATAGTATCTAAATGAATGTGCTAATTAAGAATGGATGGCAGGGCTCTCAAAGTACAGCTCTAGTGGGGGTGGGGTGGAAAGACTAGCAGGGCATAAAAGATTTAAAAGTAATGGAAATAGATGGGAAAAGAGAAATCTGTATAAATTATTGGAAAAAACAAAAGGAAGGGGGAAGAAACAGAAAGGAGGTGGGGATGGAGGAGGGAGTTCAAGAAGTAAAGTTTAGATCTTGAACTCTCTCCTCCATCCCCACCCCCTTCCCATTTCTTCCCCCTCATTTTTGTTTTTTCCAATAATTTATATAGATTTTTTTCTTTTCCCACCTATTTCCATTATTTTTAAATGTATTTCCACCATTGTTTATTTCTACCTTTTAGTATTCCCCCACCCCCACTAGAGCTATCTGTACCTTATCTGTCCGGTCTTCGACTCTTAATTAGCACATTCCTTTAGATAATATCACCACCTTCAACACCTCTTTGTTCTTTTGTCTGTGACAGCTTTTGGTTATCTCCTCCTATCACTGGCTGCTTGTCCCAACAACCACCCCCCCACCCCCTACTGCCACTTAAACCAGCTTATATTTCACCCCTTTCCTAATTTTACTTAGTTCTGTTGAAGGGTCATGAGGACACGAAACGTTAACTGTGTTCTTCTCCGCCGATGCTGCCAAACCTGCTGAGTTTTTCCAGGTATTTCTGTTTCTGTTTTTGATTTGGAAAATCATCCCTGGTCTGTTGAGAAAAATGCAGGCCATCTGCAAGTGTTGGATCCTGCTGTCTCCAGAGAGGAAAAGAGCCTATACTGTCTCCCAGCTCTATCTATCGAGTCCACCTACAAAGGAAAACTCAGACCATTCGACTTCACAAGCCATCGCAGCTGCTAAGCTGAACCTCAAGTTTCAACCCCTTCACTTGGGAAAGGAGGAACTCAAGTGATGGGCCCATAACAATTTCTCACAGAGACTGATTCAAAATTTCATCTTCAAGCATCTTTCTTCTCATTTACATTTTAATCCTTGCACCTGTTCTTAACTTTATCACTTTTAATTAAGTTACTTTCAGCAGTAGTTTTGTAATAAACTAACATTTATTGTGTTTAAGAATCAAGATTGACTGCTGGGTTATTTTTAAATTAAACCACACACACACACACACACACACACACATGTGCGTGCCCACACACACATGCAAACACAACACACACACACACACACACACACACACATGCGTGCCCATACACAAACATGCACACACACAAACACAACACTGACACACAATACACACACGCATGCCCACATACACACACGCGCATACACAACATACACGCACATGCACGCAGACATAGACACACACAGACACACACACAGATGCACACTCACACACACACAGATGCACACTCACACACAGATGCATAGACGCGCACACACACACACAGACGCGCACACACACACACACACACAGACGCACACACACTCACACACACACACACAGACGCACACACACAGACACACACACACAGACACACACACAGACACACACACAGACAGATTCTCAGCTCATGGGCAAGTTGAGGAAACACCTGATAAGTGGGCATGACAGCACTATACTCCCAACAAATCAAGTACAGTCCATTCAATCTTAGACTTTAATCTACTGGAGTTAGCTCGCTGGAAGACAGCACACAGCAGGGTTTAGAGCACTTCCCTTCCTTTATTGCTTTTTTTTAATACTTAAATGGGATGTGACTGGCGCTGGCAAGGCCAGAATTTGTTACCCATCCTTATACTTCCCTGTCTGCCCTCCATAACCCTTGACACCCTCGTCGATCACAACTCTGTCTAACTCAACTCTGAATATATTCAAAGACCCAGGCTCCACTGCTCTCCGAGGAAGAAAGTTCTGCAGGCTAACAACATCCTGAGAGAAAAAAAATCTCTTTGTGTCTGTCCCAAATTGTGGGTGGGGGGGGGTGGCTCCTTATTTTGAAACTGCATTCCAGATTCCCTCAGGAGGGAAAACACCTCTCAGCACCCACCCTGTCAAGACCCCCCTTATATGTTTCAACAGGATCAACTCTCATTCTTCTAAACTCCAATGTCCTTAGGCCCAACCTGCTCAATCTTTCCCTCATTTTAACCCTTTCATCATAACTCGTAATAAGACTATGTATAAAAAGCATGTGGGTTTTTCAACATTCGGAATAAAAGTGATTGATCATCTAAGTCATTAGGCTTGGGGTTAGCACTGCTCACAAGTGGAGCCGGCTCTGGCTCAGTTGGCGAGTCGGAAGGCTGAGGGACCATGCCCACTCCAGGAACTTGTGCGTGAAATTCTGGGCTGATGACTCCCAGTGCAGTTTTGAAGGAGTGCTTCATTGTTAAAGGAGCTGCCTTTCAGGTGGAAGGTTAAACGAGACTCTGTCTGCCCTCGAAGCTGAATGTCAATAATCCCATAGCACCATCGTTTTGGTCTCCTCATTTAAGGAAGGTCTCCTCATTAAATGAATTGGAGGCAGTTCAGGGGAGGTTCACTAGATCGATACCTGGGATGAGTGGGTTGTCTTACAAGGAAAGATTGGACAGACTGGGCTTGTTTCCACTGGAGTTTAGAAGAGTGAAGGTTGACTTGATTGATATGTATAAGATCCTGAAAGGTTTCGATAGGGTTGACGTAGAAAGGATGTTTCCTCTTGTGGGTGAGTCCAGAACTATGGGGCATTGTTTACAATGTTGCCCTTTTAGGACAGAGATGAGGAGAAAGCTTTTCTCTCAGAGGGTTTTGCGACTTTGGAACTCTCGGCCTCAGAAGGTGGTGGGGACGGGGGTCACTGAATATTTTGAAGGCAGAGGTAGATAGATTCTTGTTAGGCAAGGGAATCAAAGGTTATCGGAGGTAGATGGGAATGTGGAATTCGAAACCCAAACAGATCAGCCATGACCTTATTGAATGGCGGAGCAGGCTCGAGGGGCCGAATGGTCTACTTCTGCTCCTCCTTCATATGTTCGCATTTTGGAGATAAGCATGGGAGTTCTCTCCGATGTCCTGGCCAATATTTATCCCTCAAACGACATCACCTGGAAGAAAGATTATCTGGTCATTATTGCATTTTGTGGAATCTTGCTGTGCGAAACTTGGCTGCCGTATTTCCGCCGTTACAACGATGGCTAGCACTTCAAAAAGTTGGTTGCTGTGCAATGTGGGGCAACCCATGGTCGTAAAACATGCTATAAATTCACAAGTTTCTCCCAAGACACGCCACAGCGATAATCATAGTTAAAAACATCATCACCATCAGCCCCATGAAATGAGGAGGACGCTTGCCACAGGGCCCATGGTTAGAACCTACACATGGGGTCTTTTAATGTTGGGGGCTGGGGTTGGGGGCCGTTGTGCCACAGCTACCTCACGGGTTCTGGCTGACCAGAAAACTCTCCTGCTCTTACCCCCTGCCATAGGCGTATTGGAAGGGTATGCAGGTTGGGGGAAGGCGATGGCTTTAGTGGTATTGTCGCTGGACTGGTAATCCAAAGATCCTCTGGGAACCTGGGTTTGAATCCCGCCATGGCAGATGGTGGAATTTGAATTCAATGAAAAGTCTGGGATTAAAAGTCGAACAACGATCGCGAAACCATTGTCGATCTTGTCAAAAAAAAAAACCCATCTGGTTCACTAATGCCCTATAGAGAAGGAAATCTGCTGTCCTTACCTGGTCCATCCTACATGTGACTCCAGGTCCACAGACTCTTCAATGCCCTCTGAACTAGGGCAACTAGGGCTGGGTAATAAGTGCTGGCCTGGCCAGTGACACCCACGTCCCATGAACGAATAAAAAAACACACATTCCATCGCGTGCCAGAGCAGGACCTGAGCCCAGATCTTCTGGCTCAAAGACAGGGACACACCCACTGCACCACAAGACTATATGTAAGAGCCTGAACAATTGTAAATGGGAAAATATATCAAAGAATTCAATTTGCATGTCACAACATGCAATGTTCAGTGAGAATTGAATGAATCACAGAATCACAGGGATCTACGGTGTAGAAGGAGGCCATTCAGCCCATCATATCTGCACCGACTCTCTGAGCTCTTTGACTTCACAATCTCCTTCCTTTTCCCCATAATCCTACGCATTGTTTCTATTTAGATAATCATCCAATATCCTCTTGAATGCTTCAATTGAACCTGCCTCCACCACATGTCCAGGCAGTGCATTCCAAACCCTAGCTACTCGTGTGAAAAAGTTTCTTTTTTTCGCATCGCATTTGCTTCTTTTGCAAAACACTATAAAACCGTGCCCTCTGGTTCTCAATACGTTTACGAGCGGGAACAGTTTCTCCCTATCTACTCTGTCCAAGCCCCCTCATTATTTTGAAAACGTCTATCAAGTCTCCTCTTAGCCTCCCCCTCTCCAAGGAGAACAGTCCCAACTTCTCCAATATTTCCTCACAACTCAAGTTTCCCATCCCTGGAACCATTCTCATAAACCTCTCTCCAATGCGTTCATATCCTTCCTATAGTGTGGTGCCCAGAACTGTACACAATACTCCAGCTGAGACATCAGTGTGGAGAAAATTGAATTTCAAACATCAGCGAGGGAAGCAAGGGTAATTTTTTTTTTGATGCAAGGCTCCTGATTTTGTGCCATAGTGAATTGTGCTGTGGATTAGAAATTAGGCATACTAACTTCTGCATATAAATATGTGGTCCCCCACAATTCCATTTAGCAAGTCTCCACGCTAAGAGGTATACCGGCCTTCAAAAGTGGATCCCATTGAGGGATCCAAGCATCAATGTAACATGACTCATCAAATTAAGCAAATTTTAAAAATATATTGGGGAATGGTCTAATTGGGGAACATGAATTCCTTTTTACTCAAAGGCTTACTTTGATTTGATTTTTGCCCAGGAGTTAGAAGGCCAGGGGTGGAAGTTGGCCCCAGTTGGAGTATTGCGTTCAGTTCTGGGCACCACACTTTAGGGAGGATGTGAAGACATTGGAGAGAGTGCAGAAAAGATTCACGAGAATGGTTCCAGGGATGAGGAACTTCAGTCATGAGGACAGATTGGAGAAGTTGGGATTGCTCTCCTTGGAGAAGAGAAAGCTGAGAGGTGATTCGATAGAGGTTCCTCAAAATCACGAGGGGGCCGGATATAGTAGATAGGGGCAAACTGTTCCCACTGGCGGATGGATGGAGAACAAGGGGACGTAGATTCAAAGTCATTAGTAAAATGAGCAAAAGTGATAGGAAAAAGCTTTTCACGCAGCGAGTGATTAGGGTCTGGAATGCACTGCCTGGAGGCAGGGTCAATGGAAACATTCAAAAGTGAATTAGTCAGTTATCTGGAAGTGAAGAATGTGCAGGATTGCGGGGAGAAAGCAGGAGAACAGCACAAAGTGAATTGCTCATTCGGAGAGCTGGCGCAGAAACGATGGGCCGAGTGGTCTCCTTCTGTGCTGTAAACATTCTGTGATTCTGTGAAGAAGTTAATTACCATAGAAAAGTTACGCCACAGAGAAAGGCCATTCAGCTCATCGTGGCTGAAAACGAACTAGCTGCCTGTTGTAATCCCACCTTCCAGCACCTGGTCCGTGGCCTTGCAGGTTACAGTGCTTCAGGTGCAGATCCAGGTACCTTTTAAATGAGTTGAGGGTTTTTGCCTCAACCACCAATTTAGGCCGTGAATTCCAAACACCTGCCACTCTCTGAAGGAAAATATTTTTCCTCATGCCCCCTTGATTCCTTTGACCAATCACCTTAAGTCTGTGCGTGCTGGTAACTGACCCCGCAACTAAGGGAAACAAATCTTTCCTGTCTACCCTATCTAGGGCCCTCATCATCCAACACACCTTAATTAGGTCACCCCTTAGCCTCCTCTGTTCTAAGGAAAACAACCCCAGCCTATCCAATCTCTCCTCATAGCTGCAATTTTCCAGCCCTGGCAACATTCTTGTAAATCTCCTCTGCTCTCTCTCCAGAGCAATTATGTCCCTCCTGTAATGTGGTGACCAGAACTGTACACAAAATTCCAGCTGTGGCCTAACCAGCATTTTATCTAGTTCCAGCATTACATCCCTGCTTTTGTAATCAATACCTTGTCCAATAAAGGAAAGCATTCCATATGTTTTCTTTACCACCTTATCCACCTTATCTGCCACCTTCAGGGGCCTGGGAACATGCACTCCAAGGTCTCACACTTCCAGTACCCCTCTCAATATGCTCCCATTTATTGAGTATTCCCTTTTGTTTGCCCTCCCCAAATGCATTACCTCACACTTTCCCAGATTGAATTCTATTTGCCACTTTTCCCCCAAGCCATTGATATCTTTCTGGGATCGACAGCTATCCTCTTCACTCTCAACTACACGGCCAATGTTTGCGTCATCTACTAATGTCCCAATCATTTAGCTCCAAATCACCAATATATACCACAGACGGCAAGGGTCCCAACACTGAGCCCTGTGGAACTCCACTGGGAACCATTTTCCATTTGCAAAAACATCCATCGACCATTACCCTTTTGTTTCCTGTCACTGAGCCAATTTTGGATCCAATTTTCCACCTTCCCCTGAATCCCCTGACTAGCTTGCCATGTGGGACCTTGTCAAATGCCTTACTAAAATCCTTGTGGACCACATCCACTGCACTACCCTCATCAAGCCTCCTTGTTACTTCCTCAAAAAATTTGCTTAAGTTGGTAAGACATGACTTACCCTTAACAAAACCATGCTGACTATGCCTGGCTAATTCGTGCCTTTCTAAGTGAGAGTTTCTGCTGGCTCTCAGAATTAATTCCATTCAGGTTGACAAATGGAATGATGATATTATTCCAAAACAGAGACCTGGCTCAAAGAATGGCAGAACTGGGTGTTAAATATTCCTGGGTACAAGGTGTTTAGGAGAGACAGGAAAGGAAGAAAAGGGGTGGAGTGGTAATATTGATTAAAGATGGTATTACAGTACTGGAGGGAGTTGATGTTCCAGAGGGGTCAAGGACAGAATCTCTTTGGCTAGAGGTAAGGAATGAAAAAGGTGCAGGTACAATAATCAGTGTAGTATATAGACCAACAACTAGTGGAAGGGATATGGAGTAACAAATTTGCAAAGAAATTACAGAGAGGGCCAGGGATTATAGAGTAATCATGATGGGGGACTTCAGCTATCCAAATATAGACTGGGATAGAAATAGTGCAAAGGGAAAAGAGGGGCTAGAATTCCTGGAAAGTGTTCAAGATACTTTTCTTCAGCAGAATGTTTCCAGTCCAACGAGAGGACATGTACTTTTGGATAAAAACAAAAAAAAAACAAAAAAACTACGGATGCTGGAAATCCAAAACAAAAACAGAATTACCTGGAAAAACTCAGCAGGTCTGGCAGCATCGGCGGAGAAGAAAAGAGTTGACGTTTCGAGTCCTCATGTTCCTTCGACAGTACTTTTGGACCTGGTTCTGGGGAATGAGTTGGCTTAAGTGGATCAAATATCAGTGGGAGAGATTCCAGGGGACAGTGACCATTGTATCATAAATTTTAGGTTAATCACAGAAAAAGACAGGGAACAATCCAGAGCAGGGATAATTAATTGGGAGAAAGGTAACTTCGATGGGATGAGAATGCATCTGAGTCACGTGAATTGGAATCAAACGTTGGCAGAAAAGACGGTGGCTGAACAATGGGCCACCTTCAAAGAAAAAATATTGCAGGAAATGTCAAGGTTTATTCCCTTGAAGGGAAAATGGTGGACAAATAAATACAGGGTGCCCTGGCTGACGAGAGAGATAGAAGTAAAGGTGAAAATGAAGAAGGATGCATACGATAAACGTTAGGTAGAAAATGCAATGGAGAATCAGGCTGAAGGTAAAAAGACCAGAGGGAAATGAAGAAACCAATAAGAAAAGCAAGGAGAGAGCAAGAAAAGAAGCTGGTAGTGAACATAAAAGGGAATCCCAATGTCTTCTATAAGTATATAAATAATCAAAGGGTGGTAACAGAAAGAGTAGAGCCAATTAGGGACAAAAAAGGGGAATGCATGTGGAGGCTGGAGAGATAGTGAAGGTGTTGAACGAATACTTCACATCTGTCTTTACAAAGAAAGAACTTGCTACCCGGGCCGAGGTGAGATAGGAGGCTACTGGTACTCTAGAAGAACTTACAATCGAGAGGAAGGAGGTGTTGGAAAAGCTATCTCTATTTAAAATAGATAAGGTACCAGGACCGGATGAAATACATCCAAGGATACTGAGGAAGGTGAGAATGGAAATTGAAGAAGCACTAGTGATGATATTCCAGACTTTCTTAGACATGGGGGAGGTATCAGAGGACTGGAGAACTGTGAATATTACACCCTTGTTCAAAAAGGGATGCAAGGTTAAAGTTGGCAACTACAGGCCATTCAGTTTGACCTCAGGAAACTTCTAGAAACTGTATAATAGGATAAAATCAATAATCATTCAGACAAGTGCAGGATAATTAAGGAAGGCCAGCATGGATTCATTAAGTGAAAATCATGTTGAACTAACTTGCTGGAGTTTTTTGAGGAGGTAACAGAGAAGGTTGATAAAGGAAACGCTGTTGATGTGGTGCATATGGAGTCTCAAAAGGCATTTGATACCGTGCCACACAACAGACTTGTGAGCAAAATTCTAGATCATAGAATAAAAGGGAAAATAGGCACTTGGATAAGAAATTGACTGAGTGACAGGAAACAGGGTGTAGTGATATATGGTTGTTTTTCAGATTGAAGGAAGGTTTGTAGTGAAGTTCCCTAGGGGTCAGTGTTGGGACTCTTGCTCTTCCTGATATTTCTCAATGACCTAGGCTGTGGTGTGCAGGGCATGATTTCAAAATTTGCAGATGATACAAAGATTGGAAATGTTGTCAACTATGATGGGGATAGTCTTGAATTACAAAAGGACATAGACCTGTTGGTGGATTGGGCAGACAAGTGGCGGATGAAGTTCAATGCAGTGTGAGGTGATTCATTTTTGCAGGAAGGATATAGTGAGTCAGTAAAATAAAGGGAGAGCCTCTAATGGAGGTGCAGGAATAGAGGGACTTCAGTATATACGTACATAGGCCATTGAAGAGGGCAGGGCATGTTGAGAGAGCAGTTAATAAAGCATATTGTATCTTAGGCTTTACTAATAGAGGCATTGAGTACACGAGTAAGGAATTCATGTTGAACATGTATAAAACACTAGTTAGGCCTCACCTGGAGTACTGTGTCCAGTTCTGGGCACCATACTTGAGGAAGGATGTGAAGGCATTGAAGAGGATACAGAGGAGATTCACAAGAATGATTCCCAGGATGAAGAACTGCAGCTATGAGGATAGATTGGAGAGATTGGGACTGTTTTCCTTGGAGAAAAGAAAGCAGAGAGAAGACTTGCTGGAGGTATTCAAGATCTTGAGTGGTATAGACAGGGTAAATAGTGAGAAACTGTTCCCACTCAAGACAGCATCAAGAACTAAAGGGAGCAGATTCAAAATAATTGGCAAAAGGAGTAAATGTGATGTGAGGAAAAAAATTTGCACCCAGAGGGTGGTTGGAGTCTGGAACAAACTTCCTGAGGGGGTGGTGGAGGCAGGTTCGATCGAGGTGTTCAAAAGGGAATTGGACTGCTACCTGAAAAGAGAGAGAATGTAAGGTTACAGCGATAAGGTAGGGGGAATGGGACTAGGTGGAATGTATTTTCAGGGAGCCAGTGCAGTCTCAATGGGTTGAATGACCTCCCTCTGCACTGTAAAGATACTGTGATACTGTGAGCACTATTCGTATACCAATTGATATTAAGGCAGTTGAAGTCCCCAACCATTACTGATAGAAAGGGGAATAAGAAAATTGATAGGCAGAGAAATCAAGGGCAAGAATCAAACAGGGCCTCAGTGAAAAATAGAACCATAGAACCATGGAAAAGTTACAACAAAGAAGGAGACCATTCGGCCCATCTTGTCCATGCCAGTCTGAGGACACCCATGTGCCCTTTCTAATCCTACCTTCCTGCACCTGGCCCATAGCCCTGCAGCTTACAGCACTTTAGGTGCAGATCCAGGTACTTTTTAAAAGAGTTTAGAGTTTCTGCCTCTACCACCAACTTGGGCAGCGAATTCCAGACACCCACTACCCTCTGCATAAAGAGGTTCTTCCTCATGACCCCCCTACACCTTCTGCCACTTTTCTTGAATCTATGTCCCCTGGTTCTAGAATTCTCCACCAAGGGAAACAATTTTATCCTGTCCACTCTATCTATTCCCTCCATAATTTTGTACACCTCAATCAAATCACCTCTCAGCCTTCTTTGTTCTAAGGAAAATAACCCCAACCTATCCAATCTCTCCTGGTAGCTACACTTTTATAACCCTGGCAACATTCTTGTAAACCTCCTCTGCACTCTCTCCAGAGCTATTACATCCTTCCTGTAATGTGGTGGCCAGAACTGCACACAGAACTCCAGTTGTGGCCTCACCAGTGTTTTATACAATTCCAATATTATATCCTTAATTTTATATTCTATACCTCTGCCAATGAAGGAGAGCATTCCATATGCCTTCTTTACAAACTTGTCTACCTGAACTGCTGCCTTCAGGGACCTGTGTACTTGTACACCAAGATCTCTCACTTCATCTACCCCTCTTAATATATTCCCATTTATTGTGTAATCCCTGTAACTGTTCGACCTCCCTAAAAGCATGACCTCACACTTCTCTATGTTAAAATCCATCTGCCACTTTACTGTCCACTCCACCAACTCATCTATATCGTTTTGGAGATTATGGCTATCCTCTACACTATCCACTACTCAGCTAATCTTTGTGTCATCTTCAAATTTCCCAATCGTGCCCCCCAAGTTCACGTCCAAATCGTTAATATATAACACAAACAGCAAGGGTCCCAACACCGAGCCCTGTGGAACACCACCTGAGACAACTTTCCATTCGCAAGAGCATCCATTGACCATTAGCCTTTGTTTCCTGTTACAAAGCCAACCTTTTATCCATTTTGCCACATTACCCTGAATCCCATGGGCTTTTACTTTCCTGACCAATCTGCCATGTGGGACCTTGTCAAATGCCTTGCTAAAATCCATGTACACAACATCCACTGCACTACCTTCATCAACCCTGCTTGTCACCTTCCTCAAATAATTCAATCAAATTTGTGAGGCAAGACCTTCCTTTAACAAATCCATGCTGACCATCCCTGACTAGTCCACGCCTTTCCACATGACAGTTAATCCTATCGTTCAGGATTGATTCTACTAATTTGCTCACCACCGATGTAAGACTAACTGGCCTATAATTGTTTGGCATTTCCTTTGATCCCTTTTTAAACAATAGGACTACGTTTGCATTTCTCCAGTCCTCCGGTACCTCCCCTGTATCTAGTGAAGATTGGAAAATCATCCTCAGAGCATCTGCTGTCTCCTCCCTGACTTCCTGCAGCAGCCTCAGAAACAATCCATCTGGCCCTGGTGACTTATCAACTTTCAAGGATTTCAACCCTTCGAGTACTTCCTCTCTCTTTATGACTATCCCGTCCAATATCTCGCAGTGTTCCTCCTGGACTACTATATCTACATCCTCCCTTTCCTTTGTAAACACGGAGACAAAATATTCATTCAAAACCCTTCCCACAGCCTCTGCATCTACAGACAAGTTTCCATCTTCATCTCTGATAAGTCCCACTTTTTCCTTAACTAACCTTTTAGCATTAATGTATTGGTAAAACATCTTTGGGTTATCTTTAACTTTACTTGCTAATCTTTTTTCATGCCCTCTCTTTGATTTGTTTATTTCCTTTTTTACATCGTCCCTGCACTTCATATATTCATCTAGGTTATCTCCAGTGCTTAGTTCTTTGTGCCTATCGTACACTTTCTTTTTCTGTTTCATCTTCCCCTGCATTCCTCTAGACAACCAGGGGGCTCTAGATTTGGCAGTGCCACTCTTATTTTTGTAGGGGACATGTCTACTTTGTATAATTAGGATCTCGCTTTTTAGTGCTTCCCACTGGTTTTCCACAGTTTTATCCTCCAGCAGTGTTGTCCAGTCCACCTCAGCCAAGTCCCTTCTCATTTCTGCAAAATTTACCTTCCCCCAGTTGAAGACTTTTACTCCTGCCTTATCTTTGTCCTTGTCCATGGTAATGCTAAATGTAATGTAATGTATCTCTGCTGTCCAGCATCTACTGCCTCAGGGACGACTTCAGAGGCACATCATCAGCCACCAACTGAGCATGTTCCTGGTCCCCAGCAATCCTCTGACTGCTGGTGCCCTGGGCACTCTCTGCCCCCACCTGCACCTCAAGCGAGTGTGAAATGCCCTCACCAGTGCATCAAGATACTATGCCCACTGAGGTGCTGCTTTCTGTGCTGGTGCCTGCTTGACAGAGAGGGTGGGACACAGGTGCATGCTCAGCATGGTGGTCCTCCAGGGTCAGGGGTGGGCCTTCAGGGTCCTCATAGCGACCGCCTGATGGTGAGCCTAAAAGGCACAAGAAGGACGTGTCATTAGTTTGAGTCATGACACTGTCACTGTGCATGCCAGGCACTATGGTGAGACAGAGATATGCAACATGGCGCCCTTGTCTTTCCATTATCAATGCGGACTCCAGTTTTTGAGGCTCACATCAATATAGAGACTACACTAGGATGAGTGTAATAGCCGACATTCTCACCTCAGTGCACTGCACTCTTATCTTCATCTGGCATCCCAACCTCAGTGTGGCCGCTTGACCGAGGTGCAAGGTGCCTTTCAAGCTCCAGGGCCTCCAGCTCGTAATGTGTGAGGATTAGGAGGCATGGGGATCCCCCGCCAGTCCATGACCTCTCAATATTGTTATGGGATGTCTTCTCCTGAAAGGATAGAGGAGCATTGAATGGTCCACTCTCTACCTGCAGCACCATTGCACTTGCACCATGACTAACCCCACCTGAGGAACACGTCGCCGGGCTCAGCCGATTCGTGACCCTGGTGCTGCAAGACGCTCAGTCCAAGCAGCCAGGGCTCACCCCCTTGGCCAGCTCTTGCCATTTTCCCCTTACACTCTAACACCTCGGAGGTCCACAGGGCGGGGGGGGGGGGGGGGGGGGGGGGGTGGGGGATGTCCAGCTCTTAGCTGTTCTGCAAAGTGACCCATGCCAACACGGTTCTCACCCTTCCCGACTGCAGGAGATCATTGAAGCGCTTCCGGCACGGCAACCATGTGCGCCTCACCACGCCGTGGTTGGTACCACCTCCTCTCGGGCCTTTTTGGTGAGGAAGTGGGGTGGGGGTCCTCCACCTCCCGTCGCTGGGGACTAGAGTTCCGCTCCTGGCTGCAACCTCCTCCAGGAGGGCTGCGAGGCACTCACCCAAGAAACGTGGGGACCCAGCAGACATCATGCCCCCACCACCGCCTGGCCCTTCTCGCTGGTTCCAGAGCCGCCTTTCATGCTGGGCAGGCCTTAAGCTGCTCGCCAATGTCAAGTCGCGGTACCACTGCCGATTGTGGGCAGCGGTCAGCTCACTGCCACTGCCCACCCTCGCCAAGGCCGCACCCGCCAAGGGCAAGATTCTGCCCCAAGAGTTTCCCCAAAGCATCCAAAGTACCGTCGTCCATTTCGCTTTCCCTGGCTTGCCTCCGACATTTTTGTAGCTGAATATTAACTTGTTATTTATTAATGAAAAAATTATGTATATTTGAAAAGTAGCGTTTTAAAAATTAATTTTTTAATTTCCATTGTAAATTAAGATTGCAAAATCTTAATTATGAGGCAGATTTTCATTGCAATCTTAAATTAATGTAAACTCCAATTGCGAATCTCAGGCTCATCAGAATTTTATCATGTGGAGAACCTTCAAGACAAGATGGAAGAAGGATTTGGGATTCAACCAGGTATCAGAACTGGAAGGGGAGTGTTGTTTTCCTTTAAGACCATAAGATATAGGAGCAGAAATTAGGCCATTCGGCCCATTGAGTCTGCTCCACCATTCAATCATGGCTGATAAGTTTCTCAACCCCATTCTCCCGCCTTCTACCCATAACCTTTGATCCCCTTACCAATCAAGAACCTATCTATCTCGGTCTCAAATACACCCAATGATCTGGCCTCCACAGCCTTCTGTGGCAATGAATTCCATAGATTCACCACTCTCTGGCTAAAGAAGTTTCTCCTCATCTCTGTGCTAAAAGGTCTTCCCTTTACTCTGAGGCTGTGCCCTCGGGTCCTAGTCTCTCCTACTAATGGAAACATCTTCCCCACGTCCACTCCACCCAGGCCTTTCAGTATGCTCTAAGTTTCAATCAGAACCCCCTCATCCTTCTAAACTCCATCGAATATAGACCCAGAGTCCTCAAAGGTTCCTCATATGTTAAGACTTTCATTCCTGGGATCATTCTCGTGAACCTCCTCTGGACCATCTCCAGGGCTAGCACATCCTTCCTGAGATACGGGGCCTAAAATTGCTCACAATATTCTAAATGTGGTCTGACCAGAGCCTTATAAAGCCTCAACAGCACATCCCTGCTTTTATATCCCAGTCCTCTCGAAATAAATGCCAACATTGCATTTGCCTTCCTAACTACCGACTCAACCTGCAAGTTAACCTTAAGAGAATCCTGGACTAGGACTCCCAAGTCCCTTTGCACTCCAGATTTCTGAATTCTCTCTCCATTTAGAAAATAGTCTATGCCTCTATTCTTCCTACCAAAGTGCATGACCTCACACTTCCCCAAGTTGTATTCCGTCTGCCACTTCTTTGCCCATTCTCCTAATCTGTCCAAATCCTTCTGCAGCCTCCCCACCTCCTCAATACTACCTATCCCTCCACCCATCTTTGTATCATCTGCAAACTTAGCCAAAATGCCCTCAGTTCCTTCATCTAGATCATTAATGTATAAAGTGAAAAGTTGTGGTCCCAACACTGACCCCTGCGGAACTCCACTAGTCAATGAGAAGGACCCCCTTATCCCCACTCTCTGCCTCCTGCCAGACAGCCAATCTTCTATCCGTGCTAGTACCTTGCCTCTAACACCATGGGCTCTTATCTTACTGAGCAGCCTCCTGTGCGGCACCTTGTCAAAGGCCTTCTGGAAGTCCAAGTAGATAACATCCATTGGCTCTCCTTTGTCTAACCTACTCGCTACCTCCTCAAAGAATTCTAACAGATTTGTCAGGCATGACCTCCCCTTGATGAAACCATGCTGACTTTGCCCGATTTTACCATGCACTTCCAAATATTCTGAAATCTCATCCTTAATAATGGACTCTAAAATCTTATCAACGACCGAGGTCAGGCTAATCGGCCTGTAATTTCCCATCTTTTGCCTCACTCCCTTCTTAAACAGGGGGGTTACATTAGTGATTTTCCAGTCCTCTGGGACCCTCCCTGACTCCAGTGATTCCTGAAAGATCACCACTAATACCTCCACTATCTCTTCAGCTATCTCCTTCAGAACTCTGGGGTGTAATCCATCAGGTCCAGGTGATTTATCCACCTTCAGACCTTTCAGTTTTCTGAGCACCTTCTCCTTGGTAATGGCCACCATACTCACCCCAGCCCTCCGACTCTCTTGAACTTTGGGGATGTCACTCGTGTCTTCCACCGTGAAGACTGACGCAAAGTACCTATTCAGTTCCTCCGCCATTTCTTTGTTCCCCACTACTACTTCTCCAGCGTCATTTTCCAGTGGTCCAATGTCCACTTTTGCCTCTCTCTTACCCTTTATATATCTAAAAAAAACTCTTGCAATCTTCTTTTATATTACTGGCTAATTTACCCTCATATTTAATCTTCTCCCTCCTTATTTCTTTTTTAGTTGTCCTCTGTTGGTCTTTGTAGGCTTCCCAATCCCCTGGTTTCCCACTGCTCTTTGCCACATTGTATGCTTTCTCTTTAGCTTTTATGCTGTCCCTGACTTCCCTTGTCACCCATGGTTGCCTCGTCCTCCCTTTACTATGCTTCTTCTTCCTAGGGATGAATTTTTGCTGTGTCTCCCAAATTACTCCCAGAAACTCCTGCCATTGCTGTTCCACTGTCTTTCCTGCTAGGCTCATCTCCCAGTCAATTCTGGCCAGCTCCTCCCTCATGCCTCTGTAGTTGCCTCTATTCAACTGTAATACCGTTACATCTGATTCCAGCTTTTTCCTCTCTAATTGCAGGGTAAATTCTATCATATTATGGTCACTTCCTCCTAAGGGTTCCTTCACCTTAAGCTCCCTTATCAAATCTGCCTCATTACACATCACTAAATCTAGAATTGCCTGTTCCCTAGTGGGCTCCACCACAAGCTGCTCCAAAAAGCCATCTCGTAGACATTCCACAAATTCCTTTTCTTGGGATCCACTACCAAACTGATTTTCCCAGTCTACCTGCATATTGAAATCCCCCATGATCACTGTAACCTTGCCTTTCTTACACACCTTAAATCATACATACGTATTCATCTCTAAAGAATGGTGCATATCAATATATTTTGTAAAAAAGTAAATGCAGGCAAATATTCCAAATCTAACAGAATTCTTTTTAACAAGATAGTATATTTATATAGCACCTTTAATAAAATGAGTTATCTCAAAGTGCTTAAGGAGAACTATAAGACAAAATATGGCACTGACCCACATAAGGAGATCCATTGTAAGATCTGCTGGAGTCTTAGTAAACTCGATGCTCAGTATACTCAAACAATGTGGAGCAGAGATCAGCAGACAAAGCAACGTTGAAGCAGAGTCAATGAGGTGGAACACATAAACCACTGAGGCGGTCATTCAGCTCCCCGAGCCTGTTCAGTTATTCAATTAGATCATGGCTGATCAGTAACTTAACTCCATCTACCTGTCTTGGTTCTGCAACCCTTAAAGCCTTTTGCCTAATGAGAATCAATCAGTCTCACTTTTGAAATTTTCAATTGTACAACTTTTTGGGGTGGAGAGTTCCGGATTTCCACTACCCTTCTTGTGAAGGCTTGCTTCCTGACATCACGCCTGAACGGCCCAGCTCTAGTTTTATCCCCCCTTGTTCTGTGCTCTCTCCAGCAGAGGAAATCGTTTCTCTCTATCGAGCCTGGCACCTCCTTTAATCATCATCAACATCTCAATTAGATCAGTCCTTAAATTCAAGCCTATCTGTGCAATTAACCTACCCTCATAATTTAACCCGGTTATCCCTGGTGAATCCGTGTTTCACACTCCCCAAGACCAGAGTCAAATGCAATGCTCCTGAGACATTCTGATGAGAGTTCAACACAGCTATGGTATTAATGCCATTCTAACAACAACAATATCTACTTTGTTAATTCACTCATGGGATGTGGGCATCGCTGGCTAGGACAGCATTTGTTGCCCGTCCCTAAATGCCCTTGAGAACTGGGAAACTGCTGGGCCATTTCAGAGTCAACCACCTTGCTGTGGGTCACATGTTGGCCAGACCGGACTGGGTAAGGACCACAGACCCCCTTCCCTAAAGGGCGCTTGTGAACCAGATGGGTTTTTATAGCAATCGTCATCATTAGAATCAGATATTTATTGAATTCAAATTCTACCATCTGCTGTGATGCATAGACCCTGGGTTTCTGAATTACTCATCCAGTGACAGTGCCACTACGCCTCTTCCCCCACAATGTCGTAAAACATCATGAAGCATTTTATAGAAGCAAGTCAAAAATGGTTCATTATGACAAATGTCCAATGTTTGGCCAAAGAAGTAGAGCTGGATGTCGACAGTGTACAGGTGAAAACTAATGCTGTGCCTTTGGGTGATGTCACCGAAGGGCAGCATGTAGATAAGAAAGAGGAGGGGGTCAAGGATAGATCCTTGGGGGACACCGGACGTAACGGTGTGGGAGCAGGAAGAGAAACCATTGCCAGTGATTCTCTGGCTATGATTAGATGGGTAGAAATGGAACCAGGTGAGAGCAGTCCCACCCAGCTGGACGACAGTGGTGAGGTGCTGGAGGAGGATGGTGTGGTCAGCTATGTCAAAGACTACAGACAGGTTGAGAAGGACGAGGAGGGAAAGTTTACCTTTGTCACAGTCACTCAGGATGTCCTTTGTGACTTTAATGAGTGCCGTTTCAGCACTGTGACTGAGGCAAAAACCTGATTCGAGGGATTCCAACATGGAGTTCTGGATGGAATGCAGGCAAACGTGGTGTCGGCCACTTAATTGTGGGAGAGGCCCTGAGTCAGTGTCCTGGCGATGGAAAAGCCTCCCTGATTAAGAGCTGGAGAGTAGGAGGGGGCTGACACAGGATTCCCAGCCACCGGGCCTTATTAAAAAGCTAATTGACACCTGTTATCCCTGATCCTGCTGCACTGTGGGTGTACCATCTATAATCTACAAGATGCACTGCAGCAACTCAGCAAGGCTCCTTCAACAGCACCTTCTAAACCCACGACGTCTACCATCTAGATGGACAAGGGCAGCAGATAGATGGGAACACCACCACCTGGATGTTACCCTCCAAGTCACTTGACATCCTACTTGGAAATATATCACCGTTCCTTCACAGTCGTTGAGTCAAAATCCTGGAACTCCCTCCCTAACAGCACTGTGGGTGTACCTACACCACATGGACTGCAGCGGGTCAAGAAGGCAGCTCACCACCACCTTCTCAAGGGGCAATTATGGATGAGCAACAAACGCTGGCTGAGCCGGTAAAGCCCACATCTCATGAACGAATTTTTAAAAACATCTTAATGGTGGGCGGGGGGTGGGGGGGGCGGTGGGGTGGGATCTGCCGAAAGCCATCCCCTGCCCTTGCCTCTGACTCAATGAATCTCATCTTCCACAATGCCCAGCCTGTGCCCCCCCCCCCCCCCATCCCGTGTCCACTCACCTGTGGCCTGGGATCCTTCGGTAACCTTGGGCCTCTGGTGTGTGCAGTGCCGCCAGCAGTCACTGCTCCCGCTGGTGCTGGAGGCCCTGAAGATCCACCAGCTTCTGATTGGCCGGATGCTCTCAGCAGGCGGGACTTCCACCTCCGTGGTCCTCAATCGTGGGGAAGCCCCAGTGGTGGTCACTTAAGTGCCTGAAGGGCCCTTGCTTCCATCGGGCCTCCCTTGTGGAACTGATGGGTTTCCCGCCGATTCTCCAGACAGGTGATCGAAATCCTTGTAGGCCTGACAAAATCCTGACCCGAGTCCCGGGAGGGATGAGAACGGATTGGGGGAGGGGACGGGGTGCGACACACCCAGGGACTTTGGAGAGGAAAGGGATTTTTTGAAGATGGGGAGATGGTTTGAAAGGACAGTGGGGCTAAGGGCTGTTTTTTGGAGGAGAGGGGTGATGGTGTCAGATTTAAAGGAGAGGGGGAAGCACCGGAAGAGAGAGAACCATTAACAATATTGACTAAAACAGGGGGACGGGGAGAAACACTGGGTGGTCAGCACTGCAATAGGGATTGGATCGAGGGACCAGGAGCTGGGTCAAATGAACAAGGCGAGCTGGGAGACGGTATGAAGGGAGAGGAACTAGAGGGAGATTTTAAAATTAAAAGGCCTTAAGGAAATTTCTGAAGGTCCACACTTCATGTGCGTGAAAAAGACAAGAACGTTTTAATCGGTACAATTGTTTCTGCAGAAAGTTGTGCATGTGATCACGAGAATAACCAACTACAACATGCATTTAGCTTGTTAACGTGGTAAAAACACCTGAAAACATTTAAACGAGGTGTGGGACCTTAAGAAATGAATTAATGAGCTGAGGGAATGAGTCATTTGACTGATCACATTATGAGATCTCCGCATTACACCAATTCTGGTTTCTTGAATATTCCCGATTTCAATCGCTTCACCATTGGCGGCCGTGCCTTCAGCTGCCTGGGTCCCAAGCTCTGGAATTCCCTCCCTGGACATCTCCATCTCTCTAACTCACTTTCCTCCTTTAAGGTGCTTTTTAAAACCTCCCTCTTTGACCAAGCTTTCGTAATCGGCCTTAATATCTGCCTCGGTATCAGATTTTACACAGTAATGACCCTGTAGAGAACTCTGGAATTTTTTTTTTACATTAAAGGTGCTATATAAAGGCAAGATGTCGTTGTTAAAAGTGTTGCGCTCAAAGGTTGCATGAAGCAGGATCCAATAATTGTAAATGTGAGGAACATACTGGGTGGAATTCAATATTTGCGGCTGAGGTCTCACCCAGTGGCTGGAGAACTGTCGGGAGTCCCACACCGCCTGTGTTTCGACAGGCCTTTTGGAATTAAGTGGAAATGGCTGGAATTAGGCCTCCCCCTGGGATTAAGGACCCTGGGGGGGGTGGCAAACACGCCCTTCGGCCAATCAGAGTCCGGCAGCTCCCCATTGCCGTCAGCGCCAGCAGGGGGGGGTCAGTGGCAGCTGCTGGAAGAAATGCACCCACCAGAGGCCCAGGGGTCACCGAGGGATCCGAGGTCAAAAGTGAGTGAGTGCAGTGTTGGGCCCTCGCTTCCGCATGCCGGGTCCCCTTGATCAGACACTGACCACCTGTGAACGAGGGAGCTCCCCACCATGCCAACCGCAAAGCACCACCATCTCCCCCCCCGCCACCCCAGCCCCCTCCCCCGCCACTCCATCGCCACATCTGGAAGTCCGCAGGCAAATCCAACAGGGATTTGCTTTTCAGGCTTCAGGGTGGTGACTCCCTGCCCAGCGGTGGAGGGATGGGGCCTTTAGTGGGCATTATTTGCCATCCATGAGCCTTCCCGATCTGGACTTAATCAGGCAGAGGTGGGAAGGTGCCCACCCAGCACCCTCCCACCCGATTAAATCCCCCCCCCCCCCCCACCCCCCCCCACCCCCCCCCCCCCCCCCCCCCCCGCCTCACCCCCTCACCCCCCCCCCACCCGCCAGCAAACCTGCTGCCGGGCAGGCATTAAATTCTCTCCTTTGGGACCAGATATTTTAACGTTTTGGCTGTAAGAGCAAAGCAGATCAATCTGCGATGATTGGGTCACTTCTGGACTCCTCAAATCTTCTCCCCCATCTAAAAGGCTCAGTAAGTTGGGGCTGTGACAGGATACTCACCACTCACTTGCATCCACGCGACTACAACCGCACTTAAGAGGGTCTACACGATCTAGGACAAAGCAGAGTGCTTCATCAGCGCCCCCGCTACTGAACTTAATAGTCAACCCCTCCATCATGGGCGCGCTGTGACAGCAATGCTCGGTGCATAGCATTCTTGTCTCCGAGTCAGAAGGCTGTGGGTCCAAGTTCCACTCCTAGACTTTGGCACAAGAGGCATGTCCAATACTCAAGTGCAGTACTGAAGGAGTGCTGCACTGTCAGAAGCGCTCTTTTTGGTGGGGGGGGTTAGATGTAAAATCAAGGTTTCTCGGGTGGTGGAAAAGATCCCGTGGCATTATTTTCAAGAAGAGCAGGGGAGTTCTCCCCGATGTCCTGGACAATATTTATCCCTCAATCAACATTAGAGAAACAGGTTAGCTGGTCATTATACCGTTGCTGTTTGTGTGAGCTTGCTGTGCACAAATAGGCTGCCGCGTTTCCTACATTACAGTTCAATAGTACTTCATCGGCTCCAAACTGTTTTGAGATGTCCGGTCATCCTGAGGCGCTATACAAGTGCAAGCCTTCCTTTTCGTCTACCATCTACAGACCATATTGCAACAATTCCAAAGCTCATTTCTACAGCGCTTCCCAGTTCTGCTCTGTACGCCAGCTCGGGTCGCCAACCGTGATTAAATGTATTCCTGGAGGTTTCATCACATGACTTTCCCCCCCGAGCTCCAGCCATTGGTCGGCCAACACACCCACCCTTGTGACACGCTGCCTCCCTACACCAATTGGAAAGCAGAAAGACTCATTACCCAATTGGACGATGCTTGAGTCTCAGCCAAACACAGCCTTCCCTCCCCACCCCCGCCATTTTCAATATTTATATTTGGTCAATGAAAATGACAGGAAAAGAATCAATCTTTTTTTTTAACATCCTGATGATTTTTTCTCCGGGATTGCACACAGCAGTGTCCTGGAGACTGATCTTCAATCCCTGCGGACTCCAGGATAATCCAGGAGGATTGGCAACACTAATACCAGCAAGGAAGAAAACAGCAACATATCACTGGAACAACATCACCTCCAAGTTCACACCATCCTGAACTGGACATTGAATAAGAGAGATCGAACATTTGTATAGCACCTTTCAATGGTCGCTGATGGCAAATGCAGCAACAACTTTTCGTACTGACTCAGAATTAAGAGTGCTACAATGGAGCTAAGACTGACACATAGTCCTGTTTGTGTGTCTGCTTGAGGCTCAGTGGGTAGCACTGTCCCCCCTCTAGAGTCACAAGTTTCTGAGTTCAAGCCCCAATCCAGGGCTCGAGCACAAAATCAAAGTTGGCACCCACGTGCAGGGTTGATGGAGATTAAGGGTTAAACCGTGGCCCCATCTGTGGATATAAAACATCCCATGTGATTCTTTCAAAGAAGGGCAGGAGTCCGAAGCAGTGTTTATCGCTCAGTCAGCCTCACAGAGGTGGCGGGGGGGGGAATTGGGAGTTTCTGGTCCTTGTCATATTGCTGTTTGTTGGAGCAAATTAGCTGCCGTGTTCCCTTCTCCCCACCCCACCCCCACTAGGGCTATTGTCACTTACTCGTCCTGCTTTCTACCCTGAATGTCACCATTAGCACATTCCTTAGTTAACGTCAACACCCTTTTGTCTATGACATCTTTGGCAATCTCTTCTTTGCCCCCACCTATCACTGTCCCTCTATCCAGCTCTACCTGTCCCACCACCCCCCTCCCTCCAACCAGCTTATATTTCACCTCATTTCTACGTTTCCTTAGTTCTGATGAAGAGTCATACAGACTCGAAACTTTAACTGTGCTCCTCTCCGCAGATGCTGTCTGACCTGATGAGCTTTTCCAGCTATTTTTGCTTTTGCAACACTGATGATGCTTCAAAGTGTTGCATTGACTATAAACGCTTTGGAACCAGAAGGAAAAAAAACGTTAAAACTGGGAAATAAGAGTACTGGTCCGAACTGGGTTTTTTTCCCCTCCTGGGAATGTCCTGTAGTTGTAAAAAGCGCTATATAAATGCAGTTTCTTTTCCCCTTCATTGTAACACAGCGGGAATGCTGAAATTTCCTACCTAACTCGGCGAGGGCGCCAGTGACTGTGATAAAGGCAGCAGCATCTTGGAAGGATATACCACTCCTCATGACCTCAGGATGTTCCAAAGCACTTCACAGCCAATGAAGTGTAGTCACTGTTATAGTCACAGGGGAGAAGTCCCCTGCTCTTCATCGAAATATTGTCATCGGCATCTTGTACATCACCTGACTGTCAGCCTGGGCTCTGTGCTCAGGTCTCTATAGAATGGGTTCTGACCCAAAACCTTCTGACTGGGTGAGGTGAAAGCATCATCACAGAATCACAGCTGGTGCAGTCGATACACTGTGTTAACAAACTGCTTGAAATTTTTAAAAATCTGCTGATACACTTCATTGTTCATTTAAAAAATCACTTGCTGACACAAATGTAACATCTACAAGGTGCACTGCAGTAACCTGCCCAGCCTCCTTAGACAGCACCTTCCAAACCCTCGACCACTGCCACCTAGAAGGACAAGGGCAGCAGATACACAGGAACATCAGCACCTGGAAGTCCCCCTCCAAGCAACACACCATCCTGACTTGGAAATATATCACCGTTCCTTCACTGTCGCTGGGTCAAAATCCTGGAACTCCCTTCCTAATAGCACTGTGGGTGTACCTACACCACATGGACTGCAGCGGTTCAATAAGGCAACTCACCACCACCTTCTCAAAGGCAACTAGGGATGGGTAATAAATGCTGGCCCAGCCAGCGAAGCCCCCATCACTTGAAGAGCTAAATTTTAAAAAGTAAACCATTTCAGGATTGTCATTGCCAGTTTCCTCGCTGTGGTAGGAACAGGAGCATTCACCCATAGTGCTAACATATAGTGAAAGATTGACGGTGTATGTAAAGAGTTGACGTTTTGAGTCCTGGGTCATGAGGACTCGAAACGTCAACTATTTTCTTCTCCGCCGATGCTGCCAGACCTGCTGAGTTTTTCCAGGTGATTATGTTTTTGTTTCGGATTTCCAGTGTCCGCAGTTTTTTTGTTTTTATTATTTGACGGTGTATGTGTTTAGCTACCTGGAACTTGAGTATTGTAAACTCTTTAGTATGCAGACACTCACTTTGCTGTTCTCAAGAGGCTTGGATTAAAACCAGAGGTATTTTGATATGATCTTTAGTCCTTTTTTTTCTACCTGTCAAACCTTGGATAAGCAGCTCCCCAACCTGAACTAGCCAGTTATAGGAAGCAAAAGCAAAATACTGCAGATGCTGGAAATTTGAAATAAAATCAATTCATGCTGGCAATACTCAGTAGGTCCAGGAGAAGCCTGAATGGAAGTTTCATCAGCATCACACCATTTCTGCGAGGCAGGCACCAGTGCAGATACTAACACCTCGACTGGAATTAGAACATCGGCTAGTGTCCCGGGGCACAGCAGTGAGGGCACTTCACAGTCGCTAGAGGAGCTGGCAGAGACAGAGAGTGCCCATGGTGCCAGCAGTTGGAGGACCGCAGGGGACCAGACACATGCTCGGTCGGTGGCTGATGATGTGCCTCTGGAGTCGTCCGAGACGCAGCAGCTGCAGGAAATGCGGCCAGGTGTGCGGGAGCATCTGGGGGAGATACATGAGGCTGTGCTTGGCTTGGTCTCCGTGTTGGAGGAGTCAACGCAGATGATCGCCGAAGCAATGAGCCACATGTCTGAGCTCCATGTGTCCTCCATGGAGAGAGTGGCGACTCTTGTGGAGAGGCTCCTCCAGGAGACCCGTCAGGGCTTCCAGGGGATGTGCTCGGACCAGCAAGCCCTCACATTGGCATTGGCCTCAGCTGGTCACTGCCAGTGTAGGAAATGGTGTGGGCACCAACTTTCCCAGGTCGTTGCCCATCCATCGACAGTGAGCAGGGAGGTCCGAAGCGACCTCACATCGGCACAGCAACTGCCTGTCGTATCTGCAGGGTCCTCTCAGGGCGCTCCAGATGAGGGCACCAGCTGCTCCGCCCTCTCCCAGTGACCACTTCACCGGGTGAGGCTCCGACAACGGTGGAGATGCCAGCTGTGGAACTGGCAGCTCCCTCCCAGGTGGGCCCAGCACAGGCTCCATGGGCCAGAGGACGACAGCCAAGGTCATCGAGACCAACAGGACAGCAGAGCCAGCAGGCTGGCTCAGATACCACTCCCAGCGATGGGGCAGCACCAAGATATAGCACCCAAAAACGTAAACATAAGGTACATTAGGCACACCACGGGTTTATCACTGGTGCTTTTCTGTTGGCCCGAGATTAGGTCTTATGATTTATTTTGGATTGTTTATACTTTTGTTTAATAATTGTGGGAACTTCTGTTTCACACATTAAATGCCAGATGTGTGACCATGGCTGAGGGGGCTGGTTTTTTCTGCATGTGTATGTTTAAGAGAAATGTCATGAGTGTTTATTTGGACATTCATATTTATGTCCAAGGCCCTTAGTTCCTGCTGATGATCTGGCAGATTTTGTACTGAAGTGCCAAGGATCAAGGCTCCAGCCCAGGCTTGTCCTAGTGATCCATCTTTGATAGGCAAACTGAAGGTTTGTTGAATTAAAGCATCCCTGCAGTATGCCCGGGTCAGCGTCTACCCCCTCAGCATTTCCCTGTGTGTGCTCATCCTCGGACTCACTGCTGGACTCATCGTGTGCAGCCACAGCTATTGCGTCTGTGTCTTCATCGTCCACAGCGTCCCCCCTTTCCAGCGCCAGATTGTGGAGAGAGCAGCATGCTACCACCATCATTGACACACCATCTGGGGCCCCCTGAGTGGTCCAGGCATTGGAAGTGCATGTTGAGAGGACCGATGGCTCTCTCCACCACCGCCCTTGTGGAGCCGTGGCTCCTATTGTACCGCTGCTCAGCTTCTGATATGGGATGGCGGAGTGGCGTCATGAGCCTGGTCCCAATGGTAGTGAATAAAGATCAATGCACGCCTGAACAGAGCGTCTGTGACCTGCTTGACACAAGTGTGGGCAGCTGATTGGCAGACATCGCAAAGATCACCCACCGACCCCTGGAAGGAGCCAGAGGCATAGAGGTTGAGGGCAGCTGTGACCTTCAGAGCCACTGACATGGGGTGTCCACCCACACAGTTAGAGGAGATCTCAGGGCCAATCATCTGACAGATGGAGGTGACTGTCTCCCTTGAGAGACAGAGCCCCCTTCGGCACTGCACCTCAGACATATTGAGGTAGCTGCTTCACCGCCTGTAAACCCTGGCAGCAGGATAGTGGCATCTTCTGCTGCTCCTTCCATCTTGGACAACCTCTTGACCCTGCGCCCCTTGTGCCTGCGCCTGTCCTCCCAAAGGTGGCTCCCTTGGAGGCTGAATGTCCACTCCTGGCCTCCTCCCCCTTCTAGCCCTCCCTCCCTCCTCAGAGGAGCTGCCTCCAGTGGACAGATCGGCTCCCATTCCCAGGCTAAGGGAAGGCTTTCTGAAACCTGCAGGCCCAGAAAAGATTCCTCACTGCAGAGTGCTGACCTGAAGGTTAAGAGTCCAGAAAAAGCTGCTGGAATGTGTTCTGAACTGCTGCAGATCACACAGGCACTTTCTCCAATAAATACTCCGCAAAGCAGATTGACGGCCCCACTGAGCCCTTTTATCCCACCCATGGATGAGGTTCATACGAATGTCTCTTACCCGCTTGTCCTTGGTGCCCATGCGTCGACCTGAAGATCGCACGGACGCCAAAAAATTGGCGTCAGTTGAAGACTGAAGGGCCTTAAGTGGCCCGTTAATTAATGGTGGACACGCATCAGACTTCATCGTGCACCCGCCCGGCAAAATATCGCGATGGCGCGCGGTGACATCATGATGCTCGCCCAATGTCACCGCGCCTCATTTTACACACGGACGTGCGGGGCCCACTCCTGCAAGTCAAACAAAAAATTCTGCCCTTAGTCTTCCAAAAACCTAAATGAAAGCCAAACAACTTACATATGTGGTTAGACCACACTTGGAGGACTCTGCACAGTTCTACAAAAAAGATATAGAGCTACTGGCAAGGTGAAAAAAAAAGGATTTGCTAGGGTGACACCATCCTAGGTGGTGTCGAGCTTCTTGGGTGTTGTGGGAGCTGCACTTGCCCAGGCAAGTGGGGAGTATTCCATCACAATCCTGACTTGTGCCTTGTAGATGGTGGACAGGCTTTGGGGAGTCAGGAGGTGAGTTACTCATCGCAAGATTCCTAGCCTCTGACCTGCTCTTGTAGCCACAGTATTTATATGGCTAGTCCAGTTCAGTTTCTGGTCGATGGTAACCCCCAGGATGTTGATAGTGGGGGATTCAGTGATGGTAATGCTATTGAATGTCAAGGGGCGATGGTTAGATTCTCTTTTGTTGGAGATGGTCCTTGACTGGCAATTGTGTGGCAAGAATGTTATTTACCAATATCCAGGCTTGGACTGACAAGTGGCAAGTGACATTCACACTGCACAAGTTCCAGGCAATGACCATCTCCAACAACAGAGAATCAAACCATCGCCTCTTGATGTTCAATGGCACTACCATTTCTGAATGCCCCACTATCAACATTCTGGGAGTTACCATTGATCAGAAACTGAACTGGACTACTTATATAAATCCTGCAGTGAGTAACTCACCTCCTGACTCTCCAAAGCCTGTCCACCATCTACAAGGCACAAGTCAGGAGTGTGATGGAATACTCCCCAGTTGCCTGGGGGAGTGAAGCTCCCACAACACTCATGAAGCTCGACAACATCCAGGACAAAGCAGCCCACTTGATTGACACCACATCCACAAACATTCACTCCCTCCACCGCCGATGCACAGTAGCAGCAGTGTGTACCATCTACAAGATGCACTGCAGAAATTCACCAAGGCTCCTTCAACAGCACCTCCTAAACTCATGGCCACTACCATCTAGGAGGACAAGGGCAATAGATGCATGGGAACGCCACCATCTGGAAGTTCCCCTCCAAGCCACTCACTATCCTGACTTGGAAATATACTGCCATTCCTTCGCTGTTCCTGGGTCAAAATCCTGAAACTCTGTCCCTAACAGCACTGTGGATATTCCTACATCACATGGACTAGAGCAGTTCAAGAAGGCAGCTCCCCACCACTTTCTCAAGGGCAATTAAGGATGGGCAATAAATTCTGGCCTAGCCAGCGAAGTCCACGTCCCGCGTATGAATGAAAAAAAGATTCCAGAACTCAGGGTTTATAACTATCAGGAAAGACAGAGCAGGTTAGGGCTTTCTCTCTAGAGAAGGGAAAGCTGAGGGGTGACCTGATGGCAGTGATTAAAATTAGGAAGTGTCATGGAGAGATTAATATCTATAATGTTAGTGGAAATAACTTTTTAAAAATAGAGTTTAGTGGTGTCTGTGTCTATGTGTGTGTATGTGTGTGTGTCTTAGTTGGATTAAAGCCAGCTGGTCTAGAGGCTTTGATATATAGAAATAAGCAGATTTGAAATGGTAATTAGATAAACATGGGGAAGTTTAGAAACATAGGTATCAATGGGGCAATTTGCATTTTTAAATAAAACATTCAAAAGAATGGGTGAAATCTTGCACCTAGCTAGAAGACGCCAAGCAATGTGTTTATTTTTCAACTAATAAAATTGGTGGAATCAAAGGACGTTATTGTTAGAAGAAGTAAAATTAAAAACCTAGTGATACAATGGAAAATTTACATTCAAAGAGAAAGATATGTATAAAGGAGAAAGGATACTGTATATAAGGTAGAGGCATTTTAAGATCCGTCAAGTGTGAGAAACCTCCACCCTATTAAGCCTCAAGGACCCAGAGCTGAAACAATCTCATTTTGAATGCGATTGTCCAGAGTGTTCTCTGCTGTTCTTGTCTGCTAAATCTATAAGTTTTACTTGGCCTTGATGGGGTGTAACTGAGAGTCAGATTAATTAGGGAATTTTTGTAGTTATTATAGTGGTAATTTTTTAGACATATGCATGCGCTTACAGTCCTTCTTGTGTTAATAAATGCCAATTAAGGCCCGTCCAGTGTGAAACACCAGCGGCAGCGCAGAGCACTGCCTGTGCTGGTGGGGGGAGGAGGGGGAGCAGGCCTAGTGTGTACTCCGTGCATGAGCGCGAGAGAGCGCTAAATAATCTCCCTGAGGCACGAAGCTGCCTCAGGAAGATGAAGAATATATTGAAAAGCTTGTTAAACAGCAGAAAAAAATTAATAAAACATGTCCCCTCATGTGACTCTGTCGCATGAGGGGGACATGTTTTTAATTAAAAATTAAAGTTTTTATTTCAATTGTTTTTGCTTCTGGACACCTCATCCCGCCCGTGGATGAGGTTTCCAAAAAAATGCAAAGGCCACTTGGCCTTTTCACCTGCCCGTCAACCATGAGGTTGGACGGGCAGTGAAACATTTCAGGACAATTGATAACTTAATCGGCCTGTTAGACAGAACTAACGGGCGACTGCTCTTTGACATTGGGACGCTTACCCAACATCACCGCGCATCATTTCACGCTCAGTCAGGTCAAGCGCGTGCCCACCTGCCGAGCTAAAAATTCTGACCATAGACGCTGAGGGCAGCTGTGACCTTCAGAGCCACTGACATGGGGTGTCCACCCACACAGCGGAGATCTCAAGCCCAATCATCTGACAGATGTAGTTGACTGTCTCCCTTGAGAGACGGAGCCTCCTTTGGCACTGCTTCTCAGACATATTGAGGTAGCTGCTTCACCCCCTGTAAACCCTGGCAGCAGGATAGTGGCATCTTCTGCAGCCCCTTCCACCTTGGACAACCTCTTAGCCTTGCGCCCCTTGTGCCTGCGCCTGTCCTCCCAAAGGTGGCTCCCCCTGGAGGCTGAATGTGCACTTCTGGCCTCCTCTCCCTTCTAGCCCTCCCTCCCTCCTCAGAGGAGCTGCCTCCAGTGGACAGGTCAGCTCCCATTCCCAGGCTAAGGGAAGACTTCCTGAAACCTCCAGGCCCAGAAAAGATTCCTCACTGCACAGTGCTGACCTGAAGGTTAAGAGTCCAGCCAAAGCAGCTGGGATGCGTTTTGAAGTACTGCAGACCTCCCAGGCAAGTTTCAAAAACTTTTATAAATACTTGACTGTGCACACTCACGACCCCAGTGACCCCTCTTATCCCGCCCGTGGATGAGGTTTATACAAATGTGTCCTACCCGCCTGCCCGTTGCGCCCGTGCGCCGACACCAAAAAATCAGCGTCTTTTGAAGACTAAAGGGCCTTAGGTGGCCCGTTAACTAATGGCGGGCGTGTAGCGGATATCATCTTGCGCCCACCCAGCTGAATATCACGATGGTGCGCGGTGACATCAGGACACTTGCCCGACATCACCATGTGTCATTTTATGCACCCACCCACCCCTACCTGCCAACAGGAAAATTCTACCCTATGTTTTCTTTTCACAGGTACTGACACACCTGCATTTTCTGTTTACAGTACAGAATAATCTTGCATGGATTCTGAATGTAGCAGGTTTATGGGGTCTTTCAGTTACCATTTTAATGCGGCGTTGACCCACTCGTCTTAAATGGCTCAGTGCCTATGTTAAAATTTGCAGATAAAGGAATATTCACAAATGCTAACTTATAGTTATTTCTAAGCTAATTTTTATTGGGTAACATAATATGATCATAAAATGAAACTCACTTTTCCTCCAGTGAGATTTATAAATAACTCTTACTAGTCACATCTCACCGCCCCTTGTAAAAAGATAATGGTTACCAGGGACATACTGACAGAGCGATCCTTTTAACCATAGATTCATGCATTCCAAGCTTTGAACCTAGCACATGTCATATGCTTTTCTACATGTTCCCTCACTGAACACCAGTGAGAGACATTGACAGTCTTCACTGTAACAGCAATATAACAACACACTTAAGTTCAGTGAATCCCATTGTTGCTTCAAACCTGCACCTCATTTGGGATATGTCACCATATGGACAGGTGTCATCCAAATCCCCAGTGACTGGTAAAAATCACATTTAATCTCTTGCATACCGTGTCTTAGCTCTGGTGTGACTGGAAATTAATTGCTTGACCTTTACAGAATGAGATGTTTTTGAAGTATAAATGACCTTTCCTGAAATATTATTGCAGAACTTTATGCCTGTTAGTACATACAAATTGGAATTGTTAATGTGGAACAGAAAAAGCACAGTGGGTTCTGTTGAATAAGACATATTTATTGCTAATGTCCCTAGCTGTGTGATTTTATCAAATCTTTTCAGGTTAAAATAAACACATCCTAACTACAAAGATCGCTGTTTTGATATTTTGATTTTGCTGAAGTAGGTTTCTGTCATCCCCTAGCCTCAAGATGTCGTGTTTTGGTCAGAATAACATTCTTTCCTCTTACACTATGTCATTTTGATACTTGCTCTACTGCCATTTTCTTTGATACCATAATGTATTAGGCAGGATTTTGCAGTGGTAGTGACAGTGAAACTGTCAGTGTTCGCCGTCATTCCTGCTCTGAAACTGACAGCAACTCCTGGAGTCTGCACATGCGTAGCTGAACATGGAACTTCAGAAGTTGTTGTCTGTGTTTCTTGTCAGGAAGATACAATAATTTTCATAATGTTATTGGAATTTATTGCAAAGTAGAGTAATAATGGGTCCATGTCTATGGGTCATTGTGTGTGTGTGCGTGTGCGTGTATTTGCCTTTTAATTGAATTACAGACCGCTGGTCTGGGTGCTTTGATGTATCAGAAGGGAAACTAGGTTTGAAATGTTAAGTTACCAAACATGGGTGAAGTTTTAGAATGTGAGGTGTAAAGGGAACATTCGTGTTTTTAAAAAAAACAGACTAGCTTGAATTCAAAAGAGGGGGTGTAATGTTTCACCTAGTCAGGGTAAGTTAAGAAATAGCATTCTTCCCAAAGATAGCTGTTAAAATCGTTACTATGGTAGATTTTTATTATTAGAGAGGTAAGTCCAAAGGCATAGTGAAACAATGAGAATTTGCATTCAACGGGGAAAAAGGGGAGAAGTCTAGGTGCAAGGGAAAGAATTCTAAGATCTAATAAGCATGAAAAACCTCCAGCCTCCGTGCCCAAATTTCTGTCCATGCAAACTGAAGTTAAGAAAACTCACTTTGAATTCAACTGTTCAGGGTATCTGTGTTTTACAGTTGCATTAATGGGTTGGTAACTGGGGGTTAGATTAACTAGGGGGGCTAGGATTTATCATAGCAGTAATTTGTAAACCTATGTATGTGCTGCTTAAAATCATTTTTTTATTAATAAATGTTCAATTCGGTTTTGTAAAAAAAAACCATCCAAGCCTCGGTGGCCTTCCTTTTACAGAATTCAAAGCCCACACCTAAAAACAAATACAAATTGCAAATAGTTGTGGCAGCTGCTTCAGGTTTCCCTCAGGGGTTTGGGCAGCTTGGCATTTACCATCCGACAGTCTGTGTTTCTTCAGGAGGTGCGCTGTTGAAGATCCCCCAGACTGCAATCCAGTAGAAATCACTGAACTGATGAGAATTCCTCCTTTTGCACTGTAACTTTCACTGTAAAAAAAACTGTTCAGAAATTTACATCTTGTTGAATGAGGTGTAGCTGAGTTCTTTTTAATGGAGTACTGAATTCACAATTACTGCCAAACAACCTCACTGACCCTGAAGAACTAGATTTATGTTTAATGTTTATGTTTAAAAATTTCACAATATTAAAATAATGATTTTTAAAATCATTTCTCATGGAATTTCAGCTTCCACCTTAATCCCACGTATATGTCAGAATCACTTATTTTGATTGAAATTTTGATTGAAAGTGAAAATTTCATCACAATTTCACTTCCTAGCTTGCTGCCTGTGAGAATACTTCAGCGTGATTGGCTGCTTCCCCTTCTTGATGATATCACTCCTGCTGGAGGCATGGAGATCCCATTGCCTGGGTGCCAGGTTGAAACTGGCATTGGGAAAGGGGAAATCCGCGTGGCAGAAATTTCTAGATCTTTGTGGACAGCTTTATTCAAGGTCACTAGCAAGTGCTGCTGCTTCACCACTGACCACGTCATTACATTTTCCTGCATTGCAGCAGTAACCACACTTCAAAAATACTCCACTGGCTGTAAAATGCCTTGAGATAGCATGATGGTGAAAACTACACTGTATAAATGAAAGTTTTCTATGGCATACCCTGCTAGCCTTGAGAGATCCTGTCACACAGATTGCCCCTGACAGCAATCATTTGTATAATTCTTTTTGTACATAATGTACTGACTGAGAAATAAGGAACAGGAAGGAACATATTTTCTTTCAGTCAGAAAAAAGCAAGGGGAATATTTCTTTCCTTCTTTGTAGTTTATTACTGATGAACAAAATTGTACAAACACGCAGCTTTTGTAATTTCATATCTGGAATGTGGTTTCAGCGGCGGGGATGGAAGAGAAGGAGCTGAACACATCATATTTGTAACATTGAGCTCTTAATGCTTCTCTTCCAGTTAATAAGCCGCCTACCGAATTTAACTGCCAAAAGGTTTATTAGCGCGTCAATGGATCCAATTGCAAAAGTTCCCTCAGGTCTGTCTTTTGAGCGAAATGTTAATCCAAGGCCCTCTCAGATGGACCTGTAAAAATCCAATGGCATTATTGTGAAAAAGAGCAGAGGAACTCTCTCCGTTTCCCTGGGCCAACATTTACCCTTCAACCAACATCATTGGAGCATCAGTGACGCTCAACAAAAATAGATTATCAGGTCATTGCCTCGTTGCTGTTTGTGGGAGCTTGCTGTGCGCAAATTGGCTGCTGCGTTTCTCCACATTACGACAGTGACTACACATACGAACAAACGAATTAGGAGCAGGAGTAGGCCACTCGGCCCCTCGAGCCTGCCCCGCCATTCAATAAGGTCATGGCTGATCCGATTATAGCCTCAACTCCACATTCCCGCCTACCCCCGATAACCTTTCACCCCCTTGTTAATCAAGAATCTATCTGGCTCTGTCTTAAAAATATTCAAGGGCTCTGCTTCCACCGCCTTTTGAGGAAGAGGTTCCAAAGACTCACCACCCTCTGAAGCACCTCATTGGGTGTAAAGCACTTTGGGATGTCCTGAGGCGGGGAAAGGTGCTTTAGAAATGCAAGCCCTTTCTTTTGTTATTCCACATATGTGACTGATTTTACATCAGAGAATAAGTGAACATACAAACAAACATACAAATTAAGAGCAGGTGTAGGCCATTCGGCCCCTCGAGCCAGTTCCACCATTTGATAAGAAGAACCCCAAGTCCTGCCATTTTAGAAGAGCATTGAATGAGTGTGGCCCTAAAATCCCAAAGGGCTGGGGAAGACGGTGATGTATTGGTAACATCACTGGACTAGCTATCCAGAGGCACAGGCTAATGCTCTGGGGACATGAGTTCAAATCCCACCATGGCAGATGGTGGAACTTAAATTCAATTAGTTAAATCTGGAATTGAAGGATAGCCTCAGTAATGGTGACCAAGAAACTATCATCAGTTGTTGTAAAAACCCACCTGGTTCATTAATATCCTTTAGGGAAGGAAATCTGCTGTCCTTACCCGGTCTGGCCTGCATGTGACTCCAGACCCACAGCAATGTGGTAAACTCTTAACTGCCCTCTGAAATAGCCCAGCAAGGGTAATTAGGGGTGGCCAACAAATGCTACCCTTGCTAGTGATGTCCACATCCCTTGAAAGATTAGAATAAAACATCTCTATGCTCACTGATGCTCTGCAATACTGATTTCACAGAATCTCACAGTGCAGAAGAGGCCCTTCGGCCCATCGAGTCTGCACCGACACGTGAGAAACAGCTGACCTACCTACCTAATCCCATTTCCCAGCACTTGGCCCATAGCTTTGTGTCACCAAAGTCTGCACGATTTACTTTTCCAAATACTCACTGGCGATTATCGAATGCAAATCCCGTGAGAAATTGGAGTGTTGTACTGGAGATGTGTTTAAATAGGGTCACAGCTTTCAAAAAGCCAAGCCTGGTTGTGGATGGCAAGAGGTGTGGAGCAACAGGAAAGTAGGAGAGTCCTGGTAGCTACACACAATGTCTCCTTTGCGATTTAGTCTCACCTCTAAGGAGCGTCTACCACTGGGAGATCTGACATCGAATTACATCGAACTTTTCAGCACAGAAGAAGGCCATTCGGTCCAATTGGCCCATGCTTGTGTTTATGCTCCACAAGGGCTTCCTCCCACTGGGTCCTGGCAGGGGAAGCTAAGGGATGGACAAGAGCACTCAGTTTCACTGAGACTCACCCCCATACCTACAGGATGACGTTGAGGACATAGAGAGAGAGAGAGAGCAAATGTATTATAGAAAGAACGAGAACAAAACAGAGAGATCATAAGAGCATCAAAAATAGAAGCAGGAGTAAACCATTCAGCCCATTAAGTCTACACTCCCATTCAACCAGATCATGGCTGATTTGATTGTGACCTAAACTCCACTTTCCTGCCTGTCCCTTATAATCCTTGGCTCCCTTATCAACCAAAAATCCATCTAACTCAGCCTCGAATCTATTCAATGACCCAGCCTTCACTGTTCTCTGGGGAAGAGAAATCCACAGGCTATCAACCCTGAGCAAAGAAATTCCTCTTCATCTCCATCTTACATGAGAGACCCCTTGTTTTCAAACGGTGCCCCCTGGTTCTAGATTCCCCCTCGAGGGGAAACATCCTCTCAGCATCTACCCTGTCAAAGCCCTCCCAGAACCTTATATACTTCAATAAGGTCACCTCTCGTTCTTCTCAACTCCAATGAGTATAGGCCCAACCTGCTCAACCTTTCCTCATCCTTCACCCCAGAAACCAGGCTAATGGACCTTCTCTGAACTGCTTCCAATGCAAGTATACCCCTCCCTTAGTAAGGGGACCGAACACCAATGTCCTGTACAGTTGTAGCAAAACAGAGACTGAGACTGGGGGAGGATTTTGCGAAAAGTAAACAGTCTCATGTCGTGTGAAGGGGAGTGATGGTGGCACTGAAGGCTATCTTTCCCACGGCTAGAACTGCAGGCCAGTGCTGTAAGAAGTTCAAAGATCTAGTGAGAGCAGGCAAGGAAACCCATTGGTCATTCTCTCATAGGAGGGCTAGAGCAGGGTGAGAGGGACCTTAGGGCAAGTGATAAATTTTAAGGGGTTAGAGTAAACGTATCTCCAGGAAAAATTTGTCCAGTTAAATTTTTGTGAACGTCCTCAGAAGGACTATCAATCCCAGAAAATGATTTATGTCCATTACATAGAAGTGACAACACGGAAAAAGGTCATTTGGCCCAATGAGCTTGTTTAAGAGCTTATCCGCCAGATAAGCAGGAGTCTTAATCAACAACAACAATAACTTGCATTTATATATCTCCCATAACATAATGTAAACATCTGAGGAGTGTTAACAGACAAGGGTTTGGCACTGAGTCACACATGGCGATATTAAGATAGATGACCAAAAAGATTGAACAAAGAGGTAACAATGAGCAACTTGCATTTTTTTATCCATTCACAGGATGTGGGCGTCACTGGCTAGGCCAACATTTATTACCCATCCCTAATTGCCCTTGAGAAGGTGGTGGTGAGCTGCTTTCTTGAACCGCGGCAGTCCATGTGGTGTAGGTACACCTACAGTGCTGTTAGAGAGGGAGATTCAGGATTTTGACCCAGTGACAGTGAAGGAATGGAGATATATTTCCAAGTCAGTGACTTGGAGGGGTACTTCCAGATGGTGGTGTTCCCATCTATCTGCTGCCCTTGTCCTTCTAGATGGTAGTGATCATGGGTTTGGAAGGTGCTGTTGAAGGAGCCTTGGTGAATTCCTGCAGTGTATCTTGTAGATGGTACACACTGCAGCTACTGTGCATCGGTGGTGGAGGGAGTGAATGTTTGTGGTTAGGGTGCCAATCAAATGGGCTGCTTTGTCCTGGATGGTGTCAAGCTTCTTGAGTGTTGTTGGAGCTGCACTCATCCAGGTAAATGGAGAGTATTCATCACACTCCTGACTTATGCCTTGTAGATGGTGGACAGGCTTTGGGGTGTCAGGATGTGAGTTGTAGGATTCTTAGCCTCTGACATGCTCTTAGAGCCACAGTATTTGTATGGCTAGTCCAGTTCAGCTTCTGGTCAATGGTAACCCCCAGGATGTTGATAGTGGGGGATTCAGGGTGGTAATGCCATTGCATGTCAAGGGACGATGGTTTGATTCCCTCCTGTCTGGCACTTGTGTGGCATGAATGTTACTTGTTGCTTGTCATCCCAGATATTGTCTAGGTATTGCTGCATTTGGACGTGGACTGCTTCAGTATCTGAGGAGTTGCGAATGGTGCTGAACATTGTGCAATCAGCAGCAAACATCCCCATTTCTGGCCTTATGATGGAGGAAGGTTGTTGATGAAGCAGCTGAAGGTGGTTGGGCCTAGGACACTACCCTGAGGAACTCCTGCAGTGATGTTCTGGAACTGTATCGAAGCTTGGTTAGACCACACTTGGAGTAGTGTGCAGTTTTGGTCTCCTTACCTCAGAAAGGATATTACTGCCATAGAAGGAGAGCAACGAAGGTGCATTAGGCTTGTTCCAGGATGTCGGGACTGTCTTATGAAGAGAGATTGGGCAAACTGGGCCTGTATTCTCCAGAGTTTGGAGGAATGTGAGGTGATCTCATTG
This sequence comes from Carcharodon carcharias, assembly GCF_017639515.1. Lineage (NCBI taxonomy): Eukaryota > Metazoa > Chordata > Chondrichthyes > Lamniformes > Lamnidae > Carcharodon > Carcharodon carcharias. Next base: position 185,384,272 of record NC_054472.1, on the reverse strand, counting down.
AAACCTACAAAATATTTAAAGGGATAGACAGGGTAGATGCAGGTAAGATGTTTCCCCTGGTTGGGGAATCTAGAACCAGGGGTGGCAATTTGAAAATAAGGAGGAAACCATTTAGGACCGAGATGAGGAGAAATTTTTTCACTCAGAGTATTGTGAATCTTTGGAATTCTCTACCTCAGAGGAACATGGAAGCTCAGTCATTGAGAATGTGTAAAGTAGTGATTGATAGATTTCTGATTAACAATAACATAAAGGGTTATGGGGTTAGTGGGGGTAAAAGACATTGAAGTATCCGATCAGCCATGATCGTATTGAATGGCGGAGCAGGCTCGATGGGTTGAATGGCCTTCTCCTGTTCCTATGTTCCTAACTGAGATGATTGACCTCCGACAACCACAACCATCTTCCTTTGTGTTAGGTATGACTCCAATTAGCGGAGAGGTTTGCTTGTCCATGTTTGACCTCAAGGGTAGATTTACAGTGAAACATACTGTGTGTGGGTGGGCCCATATCTAGCCCCCGAAGCCCCTCTATGTGGCCCCTGATCTTGTTTCCAAAATGCTGGTCAAACATGTAAGCTGGAGTGGAAGATTGTTCTTGGAGCTTCTCCTCCAATCACAGGCTGCTCCTCTCCGGTGTTTGCTGCTGATAGGCTCACTGGTGGTGGGTCCTGGGGGTGGGGGGCCCAAAAATCAAGCTGAAAATAGGGCCCCACAAACTGCAAATCCACCATTGTTTGGCCTGATGCCATGAGGCTTCATGGGGTCTAGAGTCAATGTTCAGGACTCCCAGGGCAACTCCCTCCCGACTGTATACCCCTGTGCTGCCACCTCTGCTGGGTCTGTCCTGCTGGTGGGACAGGACATACCCAGGGATGGTGATGGTGGAGTCTGGGACATTATCTGTAAGGTTTTTATTTATTTATTTGTTGGCATTTATTTCGAGAGGACTAGAATATAAAAGCAGGGATGTGCTGCTGAGGCTTTATAAGGCTCTGGTTAGACCACATTTAGAATATTGTGAGCAATTTTAGGCCCCGTATTTCAGGAAGGATGTGCTGGCTCTGGAGAGGGTCCAGAGGAGGGTTCACGAGAACGATCCCAGGAATGAAAGGCTTAACATATGAGGAACGTTTGAGGACTCTGGGTCCACACTCGATGGAGTTTAGAAAGATGAGGGGGGATCTGATTGAAACTTACAGAATACTGAAAGGCCTGGATAGATTGGACGTGGGGAAGATGTGTCCATTAGTAGAAGAGACTAGGACCCGAGGGCACAGCCTCAGAGTAAAGGGAAGACCTTTTAGAACAGAGATGAGGAGAAAGTTCTTTAGCTGTGGAGTGGTTAATCTATGGAATTCATTGCCACAGAAGGCTGTGGAGGCCAGGTCATTGAGTGTATTTAATAGCGAGATAGATAGATTCTTGATTGGTAAGGGGATCAAAGGTTACGGGGAGAAGGCGGGAGAATGGGGTTGAGATACTTATCAGCCATGATTGAATGGCGGAGCAGACTCAATGGGCCGAATGGCTTAATTTCTGCTCCTATGTCTTATGGTCTTATGGTTTGATTCTGTGAGGGTGACTATGTCAGACTGTTGCTTGACTAGGCTGTGAGACAGCTTTCCCAATTTTGGCACAGGCTCCCAGTTGTTAGCAAGGAGGACTTTGCAGGGCTGAGTTTGACATTGTCTAGGTCGACGCCAGACCATCTGGTTTCATACAACTGAATAGCTTGCCAGGCCATTTCAGAGGGTAGTTAAGAGTCAGTCATGGGCCAGACCAGGTGAGGATGGCAGATTTCCCTTCCCAAAATGGCATTAGTGAACCAGATGGGTTTTTACAACAATCGATTCAAGTTCGTCAGGTTTTAAATTCCAGGTTTTTGTTATATTGAAATTTCACCATATGCTGTGTGGGATTCGAACACAGCTCCCCAGAGCATTCACAGAATCACAGAATCACTGAATTCATAGAATCACAGTGCAGAAAAGGCCCTTCGGCCCATCGAGTCTGCACCGACATGTGAGAAACACCTGACCAACCTACCTAATCCCATTTACCAGCACTTGGCCCATAGCCTTGAATGTTATGATGTACCAAGTGCTCATCCAGGAACTTTTTAAAGGATGTGAGGCAACCTGCCTCCACCACCCTCCCAGGCAGCACATTCCAGACCGTCACCAACCTCTGGGTAAAAAACTTTTTCCTCACATCCCCCCTAAACCTCCTGTCCCTCACCTTGAACTTGTGTCCCCTAGTGACTGACCTTTCAACTAAGGGGAACAGCTGCTCCCTATCCACCCTGTCAATGCCCCTCATAATCTTGTACACCTCGATCAGGTCGCCCCTCAGTCTTCTCTGCTCCAACGAAAACAACCCAAGCCTATCTAACCTCTCTTCATAACTTAAATGTTTCATCCCAGGCAACATCCTGGTGAAACAAAAACAAAAACAGAATTACCTGGAAAAGCTCAGCAGGTCTGGCAGCATCGGCGGAGAAGAAAAGAGTTGACGTTTCGAGTCCTCATGACCCTTCGACAGAACTTGAGTTTGAGTCCAAGAAAGAGTTGAAATATAAGCTGGTTTAAGGTGTGTGTGTGGGGGGCGGAGAGAGAGAGAGAGAGAGAGAGAGAGAGAGAGAGGTGGGGTGGGGGTGTGGTTGTAGGGACAAACAAGCAGTGATAGAAGCAGATCATCAAAAGATTTCAACAACAATAATACGAAAGAACACATAGGTGTTAAAGTTAAAGTTGGTGATATTATCTAAACGAATGTGCTAATTAAGAATGGATGGTAGGGCACTCAAGGTATAGCTCTAGTGGGGGTGGGGACAGCATAAAAGATGTAAATAAATAAATAAATAAATATTTTTTTTTCCTTTTTCTCTTTTTATAATGGAAATAGGTGGGAAAAGGAAAATCTATATAATTTATTGGAAAAAAAAGGAAGGGGGAAACAGAAAGGGGGTGGGGATGGGGGAGGGAGCTCACGACCTAAAGTTGTTAAATTCAATATTCAGTCCGGATGGCTGTAAAGTGCCTAGTCGGAAGTTGAGGTGTTGTTCCTCCAGTTTGCGTTGGGCTTCACTGGAACAATGCAGCAAGCCAAGGACAGACATGTGGGCAAGAGGGCAGGGTGGAGTGTTAAAATGGCAAGCGACAGGGAGGTTTGGGTCATTCTTGCGGACAGACCGCAGGTGTTCTGCAAAGCAGTCGCCCAGTTTACGTTTGGTCTCTCCAATGTAGAGGAGATCACATTGGGAGCAACGAATGCAGTAGACTAAGTTGGGGGAAATGCAAGTGAAATGCTGCTTCACTTGAAAGGAGTGTTTGGGTCCTTGGACGGTGAGGAGAGAGGAAGTGAAGGGGCAGGTATTGCATCTTTTGCGTGGGCATGGGGTGGTGCCATAGGAGGGGGTTGAGGAGTAGGGGGTGATGGAGGAGTGGACCAGGGTGTCCCAGAGGGAGCGATCCCTATGGAATGCTAATAGGGGGGGTTGAAGGGAAGATGTGTTTGGTGGTGGCATCATGCTGGAGTTGGCGGAAATGGCGGAGGATGATCCTTTGAATGCGGAGGCTGGTGGGGTGATAAGTGAGGACAAGGGGGACCCTATCATGTTTCTGGGAGGGAGGAGAAGGCGTGAGGGCGGATGCGCGGGAGATGGGCCGGACACGGTAGAGGGCCCTGTCAACGACCGTGGGTGGAAAACCTCGGTTAAGGAAGAAGGAGGACATGTCAGAGGAACTGTTTTTGAATGTAGCATCATCGGAACAGATGTGACGGAGGCGAAGGAACTGAGAGAATGGGATGGAGTCCTTACAGGAAGCGGGGTGTGAGGAGCTGTAGTCGAGGTAGCTGTGGGAGTCGGTGGGCTTGTAATGGATATTGGTGGACAGTCTATCACCAGAGATTGAGACAGAGAGGTCAAGGAAGGGAAGGGAAGTGTCAGAGATGGACCACGTGAAAATGATGGAGGGGTAGAGATTGGAAGCAAAATTAATAAATTTTTCCAAGTCCCGAAGAGAGCATGAAGCAGCACCGAAGTAATCATCGATGTACCGGAGAAAGAGTTGTGGAAGGGGGCCGGAGTAGGACTGGAACAAGGAATGTTCCACATACCCCATAAAGAGACAGGCATAGCTGGGGCCCATGCGGGTACCCATAGCCACACCTTTTATTTGGAGGAAGTGAGAGGAGTTGAAGGAGAAATTGTTCAGCGTGAGAACAAGTTCAGCCAGACGGAGGAGAGTAGTGGTGGATGGGGATTGTTTGGGCCTCTGTTCGAGGAAGAAGCTAAGGGCCCTCAGACCATCCTGGTGGGGGATGGAGGTGTAGAGGGATTGGACGTCCATGGTGAAGAGGAAGCGGTTGGGGCCAGGGAACTGGAAATTGTTGATGTGACGTAAGGTGTCAGAGGAATCACGGATGTAGGTGGGAAGGGACTGGACAAGGGGAGAGAGAAGGGAGTCAAGATAACGAGAAATGAGTTCTGTGGGGCAGGAGCAAGCTGAGACGATCGGTCTACCGGGGCAGTTCTGTTTGTGGATTTTGGGTAGGAGATAGAAGCGGGCCGTCCGAGGTTGGGCGACTATCAGGTTGGAAGCTGTGGGAGGGAGATCCCCAGAGGAGATGAGGTCAGTGACAGTCCTGGAAACAATGGCTTGATGTTCAGTGGTGGGGTCATGGTCCAGGGAGAGGTAGGAGGGAGCGTCTGCGAGTTGACGCTCAGCCTCCGCGAGGTAGAGGTCAGTGCGCCAGACAACAACAGCACCACCCTTGTCAGCGGGTTTGATGACAATGTCAGGGTTGGACCTGAGAGAATGGAGTGCAGTAAGTTCAGAGAGAGACAGGTTAGAATGGGTGAGAGGAGCAGAGAAATTGAGATGACTAATGTCGCGCCGACAGTTCTCACCATCCATTCTTAATTAGCACATTCGTTTAGATAATATCACCAACTTTAACTTTAACACCTATGTGTTCTTTTGTATTATTGTTGTTGACATCTTTTGATGATCTGCTTCTATCATTGCTTGTTTGTCCCTACAACCACACCCCCACCCCACCTCTCTCTCTCTCTCTCTCCGCCCCCCACACACACACCTTAAACCAGCTTATATTTCAACTCTTTCTTGGACTCGACCTCAAGTTCTGTCGAAGAGTCATGAGGACTTGAAACATCAACTCTTTTCTTCTCCGCCGATGCTGCCAGACCCGCTGAGTTTTTCCAGGTAATTCTGTTTTTGTTTTTGTTTTGGATTTCCAGCATCCGCAGTTTTTTTGTTTTTAACATCCTGGTGAATCTCCTCTGCACCCCCTCCAGTGCAATCACATCCTTCCTATAATGTGGCGACCAGAACTGCACACACGACTCCAGCTGTGGCCTCACCAAGGTTCTATACAACTCCAACATGACCTCCCTACTTTTGTAATCTATGCCTCGATTGATAAAGGCAAGTGTCCCATATGCCTTTTTCACCATCCCACTAACATGCCCCTCTGCCTTCAGAGATCTATGGACACACACACCAAGGTCCCTTTGCTCCTCAGAACTTCCTAGAGCCATGCCGTTCATTGAATACTTCCTTGTCAAATTACTGCTTCCAAAGTATATCACTCACACTTTTCAGGGTTAAATTCCATCTGCAGCTTATCTGCCCATTTGACCATCTCGTCTATATCTTCCTGTAGCCCAAGACACTCAACCTCACTGTTAACCACCTGGCCAATCTTTGTGTCATCTGCAAACTTACTAATCCTACCCCCCCCCACATAGTCATCTATGTTGTTTATATAAATGACTAATAATAGGGTATCCAGCACAGATCCCTGTGGTGTGCCACTGGACACTGGCTTCCAGTCACTAAAGCAGCCTTCTGTCATCACCCTCTGTCTCCCATAACTAAACCAATTTTGAATCCACCTTATCAAATTACCCTGTATCCCATGTGCATTTGCCTTCTTTATAAGTCTCCCATGTGGGACCTTGTCAAAGGCTTTGCTGAAATCCATGTAAACTACATCAACTGCACTACCCTCATCTACACACCTGGTCACCTCCTCAACAAATTCAATCAAATTTGTTAGGCATGACCTCCCTCTGACAAAGCCAAGCTAACTATCCCTGATCAAACCTTGCCTCTCTGAGTGGAGATAGATTCTCTCCTTCAGAATTTTCTCCAATAGTTTCCCTACCACTGACGTGAGACAGGTCTGCAGTTCCCTGGCTTATCTCTACAACCCTTCTTAAACAGCGGAACCACATTAACTGTTCTCCAGTCCTCTGGCACCTCCCCCGTCGCCAGAGAGGAACTAAAAATTTGGGTCAGAGCCCCTGCGATCTCCTCCCTTGCCTCTCTCAGTATTCTGGGACACAAATCATCTGGACCTGGAGATTTGTCCACTTTTAAGCCTGCCTACACCTCCAATACCTTGTCACTCCCTATATCAATTTGCTCAAGAACCTCACAGTCCATCTCCCCGAGTTCCATACCTTCGTCCTCATTCTCTTGGGTGAAGATTCTACCGATGTCCTCTGGCTCCACCCATAGATTGGCTTCTTGGTCCCTAATGGGCCCTAATCTTTCCCTGGTTATCCTCTTCCCATTGATATACTTGTAGAATATCTTGAGATTTTCCCTACGTTTACCAGCCAGAGCTTTCTCATATCCTCTCTTTGCTCTCCTAATTGCTTTCTTAAGCTCCACTCTGCACTTTCTGTACTCCACTGATGCCTCCGCTGATTAGCTCCCCTTGTACCTGCTAAAAGCCTCTCTCTTCCTTCTCATCGTAACCTGAATATCTCTGGTCATTCATTGTTCTCTGGGCTTGTTACTCCTTCCTATCACCTTAAAGAGAACATGTTGAGCCAGTACCCTCCCCGTTTCCTTTTTGAACACCCCCCACTGCTCTTCTGTACCTCAAGTCACTGGATTACTAATCCAGGATATTATCACTGTGCCACTGTTAACCCTTAAGGAAGAGAGTGACATAGAAAGGCAGACAAGGTTAGGGTGGCCGCCAATGGCTGAACGATTAAAACCAAGGATGGACAAGAGGCCAGAATTGGAAGTGCACAGAGCTCTCAGAGGGTTGTGGGGCTGGAGGATGTTACAGGAGACAGGGAGGGGTGAACACATGGAGGGATTTGAAAACAAGGATGAGAATATTAAACTCAAGGCATTTCCGGACCACGAGTCAGTGTAGATCAGAGAGAGTGCATTTCCCTGCATTCAGTTTTATTCAACCACTGATCATAAATGCTACTTTCAAATGTTGACATTACCTTTTATTTAATCTTTAGTTCTGTCATGTATTTCACAGTCTCTCAACTCTGTAACGACAAACACTTTCCCCTATTTTCTATTCTGAAACTCTTACATTTAATTTTGCATCTATGGTCCTCTTGCTCGAAATCGCTTGACAGCGGGAGTCAGTCATTTCTCATTTGTTTACATCTGCTCTGTCTCTTCCCTTTGTAATCTTAAGCACCTCTAACAAATCACCCCATAATCTCCACGGTTCCTATTTAAAAAGCCGCAATTTTTCATGACTTCTGTTGGAGAACTTGCAGCGTTTTAATAGGCGCCTCAACTTTATTTGAAGTGAGATCACTTTTGACAATAATGACAATGTAAAAACACAAAGTATGAGGGTATGAAATGAATCAGGGGTACAAGGCAATCTCTGACAAATCTAGCCGCTGGTTCCCATCCTACTCAGCTATTTTTAACCAATTGTGTGGGCTTGTGCACCCCACAGGATGATTCAGCAAAGAAGGAGCCAAATTGGCCCATGGTGCTTTTGCTGACTGTTTGAAAGGGCTATCCATTTTATTAATCATTTTTTTCATGGGGTTTGTGTGTCGCCGGCTAGGCCAGCATTTATTGCCCATCCCTAATTGCCCTTTGTGAAGCTGACGCTGGTGGTAAACTGCCTTCTTGAACTGCTGCAGTTTATATCCTCTCAGAGGGTCATGAGTCTTTGCAAACCTCTTCCCCAGAGACCGGCGGAGGGAGGATCATTGAATATTTTTTGAGGCAGACGTAGATAGATTCTTGACTAACAAAGGAGTCAAAGGATATCAGAAGTAGGCATGAATGTCAAGTTGAGGCCACAATCAGATCAGCCATGATCTTACTGAATGGCGGAGCAGGTTCAAGGGGCTGAATGGCCCATTCCTGTTCCTAATTTGTATGTTCGTATGTGGTGTAGATACACCCACTGTGCTGTTAGAGAGGAAACTCCAGGATTTTGACCCTGCGACAGCAAAGGAACGATGTTTCCAAGTCAGGGTGGTGAGTGGCTTGGAGGGGAAATTTCAGGTGGTGATGTTCCCATGTATCTGCTGCCCTTCTCCTTCTAGATGATAGTGGTGGTAGGTTTGAAAGGTGCTGTGTAAGGAAACCTTAGTGAGTTACTGCAGTGCACCTTGTAGATGGTACATACTGCTGCTACTGTACATCGGTGGTGGAGGGAGTGAATGTTTGTGGATGGGGTGCCAATCAAGTGGGCTGCTTTGTTCTGGATGGTGTGAAGCTTCTTGAGTGTTTATTGAGCTGCACTCATCCATGCAAGTGAAGAGTATTCCATCACACTCCTGACTTGTGCTTTGTAGATGGTGGACAGGCTTTGGGGAGACAGGAGGTGTGGCATGAATGTTATTTGCCACTTGCCAGCTCGAGCCTGGATATTGTCCAGGTCTTGCTGCCTATGGACATGGTGCATGTGATTGTGGTGAATGGTATAGATACAGTTAAAGGAAGATAGGTAAATACTTGAGGCAGAATGGAATAACCACTATGTACACGGTATGGTCCCAGAAACACCATCATCGGAGGAGTCGCGAATGGTGCTGAACATAGTACAATGATCAGCGAACATCCCCACTTCTGGCCTCATGATGGAAGGAAGGTCATTGATGAAGCAGCTGAAGGTGGTTAGACTTAGGACACAACCCTGAGGAACCCCTGCAGTGATGTCCTGGAGTTCAGATGATTAACCTGTAACAACCTAGGACTCAAACCTAGGTATGAGTCCAATCAATGGAGAGTTTTCCGTCTGAATCCCATTAACTTCAGTTTGTCTGGGCCTCCTTGATGCCACACTCGGTTAGATGTGGCCTTGGTGTCAAGGACAGTCACTCTCACCTCACCTCGGGAGTTCAGCTCTTTTGACCATGTTTGGACTCTAAGGCTGTACTGAGGTCAGGAGCTGAGTGGCCTTAGTAGAACACAGACAAAGCGTCAGTGAGCAGGCTGCTTCTGAGTAAGTGCCGCTTGATATCACAGTCAATGAAACCTTCCATCATTTTTCTGATAACTGAGAGTGGACTGATGGAGCGTTAAGTGGCTGGGCTGGACTTGTCCTGCTTTTTGTGGATAGGACATAGCTTTCCTTATTGTCGGGTAGATGCCGCTTTGTAACTCTACCGGACTGGCTTGGCTAGGGGCGCAGCTTCTTCTGGAGCACAAGTCTTCAGTACTGTTGCTGGAATGTTAGCAAGGCCTTTGCAGTATCCAGTGCTTTCAGCCGTTTCCTGATATCTCACAGAGTGGTGATTGGCAGTAGCAGTGGCAGTAATTGGCTGGGCTGAATTTTACCCTATTGTCTTGCAAATGTCTCATTTTCAAGGATTTATCTCATTCCCTTTTGAAAGTTATAATTAAGTCTGCTTCCACATTTCATCTCAATTGTGGCAACATTTCATAATCTTCTCCATTGAAGTCACTAGAACTCAGTTTAGCCCGAGGTAAAACATTCACTTTTTTAGCTTGCCTATGCACCATGCAGTGCCATACATCATTAATAAACCGAACAAGGCTTTAGCAAGCAAAACATTGACTTTTTAATTGCCTTTTTATGAACGTTCATTGATCCAGTTTTGGACAGGGTAGAAATGTATAGACGAAATCTAATCTTGAAGGAATAATACATTAGTCTTACTTCCCCTCCAGAATGGTGGCTGTTATACCATGTTATCCTTCACCACCTTGTCATCACCAACCTGTCAATGGTTTGGAACACGTTGTCACTAATCAGCTCCAGGCCTACCTTCCTCTGCTCAGACCTCTTCAATCTTAACATCCATCCTCCTGTGATCGGGAGAGTTGGGTCAGTAACTTACACTCATGGGCATTCCCTTGATATTTGGGTACGCACAGTTTGTTCAACCCCTGGGACAATTGTCAGTTGGCTTCAATTGAGCCATCTTGTAAATTGCCACCAATATAAGAGAAATGTTAATCATTCCAGTAAAGATTTCAGGATAAACCTCTTTATCCGGAGAGTGGAACTCGCTACCACATGGAGTGATTGTGGTGAATGATATAGATACAGTTAAGGGAAGATAGGTAAATACTTGAGGCAGAAAGGAGAGACTTGCATTTATACAAGTTCCAACCACCATGTGTTTGAAAACGCTCTCCGGCTGATGAGTCGCTGTTGTAGTGTAGCAAACATGGCAACCAATTTGTGCACAGCAAGATCCCACGAACAGCAATGTGACAATGAGCAACTAATCTGTTTCTGTGATGCTGAATGAGGGACAGATATCGGCCAGGACACCGGGGAGGACTTCCCTGCTCTCCTCCAAAGCTGTGCCATGGGCTCTTCTCTGTCCATCTGAGACAGGGCCTTGGTTTAACATGGCATCAGAAAGATGGCACCTCTGGTGGCGTAGGGCTCCCTCAGCACTGCACTGGGCAGTCAGCCTAGGTTTTTGCGCTCAGGACCCTAGAGCAGGACTTGAACCCACCACCTTCTGACTCAGAATCCAGGGAGCTGACCAAAGAGGCTCAGCTGACATTTATAGGAAAACTTTTCCTATCATTTTACTGTTAAGCTTGAAATGCCTTCAGCTGGATAGAGTCGATCCTGAGGCCACTCTGCTGGCGTAGAATTAAAAGGAAATTGTCATGAGCGGTGATCCTGTGTCTCACCACATCAATAATGCAGCCAGCCACAGCCGTCAGAACCAAAGGGTTGCTTCCATTGATTGCTGGTAATGGAATCAAAGCCAGTCAGTTTGACCTCTATGGTTTGCACTAGATGGGGTTTTGCTGGTGCGCCCAAGAGTGTCAGAGTTGTGATCGGAAGGTTGGAAAACTCTTAAAAAAAAGTATTTTTGAAGACGTTTTGTGCAAAATATCTTTCAGCTTGAGATAAATTTATTCCTAAAGTCTGTGCTAGAAGTACTTAAGTCTCCAGCTTTCCTGCACCGTGAAAAATGAAAAAGGCGCGTAAAATATTTGGTGAACAAACAGAGCTGGCCCTTGTCACGTTGATAATAGTGGGATCTTGCTGTGCAAAAAAAAAACCTGCTGAATTTCCTGTATTTCAAAAGTACTACCTTAGCTCTAAAGTGTTTTGGGGTTCCCTGAGCGATAGCAATGTAAGTTCTGCCTTTCTTTCACTGAGTGGGAAGTCAGGTCGAATCCATTCTGCGCCTACCTAGGGGGAGCTGGAGACGAGCGAGAAACGCTGGCCCATACCCCAAGGATTTATTTTCAAAATGTACAGCCCTGCCCGTCCGCGTAAGTACTGATGGACCAACTCTATGGGTGGAATTTAATGCTGCCCCATCCCCTTCCTGGAGCATGCTGAAAGGCGCGGGGTGCATCTAATGGGGCTGGAAGGCTTGAGGTCGAGAGTCCATTGCATCCCCAACTCCCCCCAGTTATGCCTGGGCAGGAAGAGTCGAGGGCAGCCTTCCCACCCCTTGGCCAGTTGAGGCCTTTCAGTGGTATCCTGCAAGTACTGCCAATTAGGCAAGTGTCAGCTATATCCTGGTGGGCCTACGCCAGCCTGTGGGCTGTGCTCTCCTGCTCGGGCACCCTATCCCCGATGGAGGGACCCTTCAAAGGCAAAGGCTGCCCCACAGAAAGGCCCCTTGCTTACCTTTAAAGCAATACCCCCTCCTCTCTCGTCAGTGTCTGCCCGACTGGCCCCGGGAATCCCGCCCACTTACCTGAGTTCAGGTCCTGAGTGCTGTCCCTCTTCCTGAGGCCTATTGCGGTCCCAGGAGTACCAGCACCCAGGTGCTGCTGGTAATGAAGAGCTGCCGACCTCTAATTGGTCAGCAGGTCGTGAAGGCAGGACAATCGGGAACACCGATGCCAACTAGGTAGGTTCCAACTGGCTCTTAATCTCATCAGGACGGCTGTAAATGGCCAGGGCGGGGATGCCAACAGGAAGGCCAGGAATGGCCATAATGGAGGTGCCATCAGCTCTCCAGCTGGTGGACAGGCTCACTGTTGTGACCAGCCCCCATGTGTGGACTAGGCTAAACGGTGAGTTTAAAAAACTGGCTTTGAGGGGAAAACCACATCAATAACATGAGAGACGATCAATGTGTGACAACTGGAGAAATATTGTAGAGAATTATGATACTGGTGCTGAATAAAATACAATATACATAAATAATATGATTCCCATTGATTCCAATCGTGCTAGGGTTCCTGGATACCCACTCGGTCAAATGCCACTTTCATGTCAAGGGCAGTCATGCTCACCTCACCTCTGGGGTTCAGCTCTTTTGACCAAGTTTGAACAAAGGCTGTAATGAGAGCAGGAGCTGAGCGGCCCTGGTGGAACCCAAACTGAAAGTCGGTGAGCAGGTTATTGCTAAGCAAATGCCGCTTGATAGCACTGCTGATGACCCCTTCCATTACTTTACTGATGATCAAGAGTAGACTGATTTGGCAGTAATTTTTCGCATTGGATTTGGAGGAGGCTCCACAAATATCCTCATCTTCAATGATGGGGGAGCTCTGCACATCAGTGCAAAAGATAAGTCTGAAGCATTTGTAAAAATCGTCAGCCAGAAGTGCCGAATAGATGATCCATCTCCTCCTCCTCTGGAGGTCCCCAGCATCACAGATGCCAGTCTTCAGCCAATTTGATTCACTCCACATGATATCAAGAAATGGCTGGGGGCACTGGATACTGCAAAGGCTATTGGCCCTGACAATATTCCGGAAATAGTACTGAAGACTTGTGCTCCAGAACTTGCTGTGCCCCTAGCCAAGCCATTCCACTACAGCTACAACACTGGCATCTACCCAGCAATGTGGAAAATTGTCCAGATATGTCCTGTACACAAAAAGCAGGACGAATTCAACCTGGCCAATGACCGCCCCTTCGGTCTACTCTCCATCATCAGTAAAGTGACGGAAGGGGTCATCAACAGTGCTATAAAACCGCACTTGCTTAGCAATAACCTGCTCACTGATAGTCAGTTTGGGTTCCGCCAGGGCCACTCAGCTCCTGACCTTGTTATAGCCTTGGTTCAAACATGGACAAAAAAGCTGAACACCCGAGGTGAGGTGAGAGTGACTGCCCTTGACATCAAGGCAGCATTTGACCGAGTGTGGCATCAAGGAGCCCTAGCAAAACTGGAGTCAATGGGAATCAGGGGTAAAACTCTCCGCTGGTTGGAGTCATACCTAGCACAAAGGAAGATGGTTGTGGTTGCTGGAGGTCAGTCATCTCAGTCCTAGGACATCACTGCAGGTGTTCTTGAGGGTAGTGTCCTTGGCTCAACCATCTTCAGCTGCTTCATCAATGACCTTCCTTCCATCATAAGGTCAGAAGTGGGGATATTTGCTGATGGTTACACAATGTTCAGTACAATTCACAACTCCTCAGATTCTGAAGCAGTCCATGTCCAAATGCAGCAAGACCAGGACAATATCCAGGCTTGGGCTGGCAAGTGGCAAGTAACATTCACACCACACAAGTGCCAGGCAATGACCATCTCCAGTGAGAGAGAATCTAACCAATGCCCCTTGACATTCAATGGCATTATCATCACTGAATCCCTCACTATCAACATCCTGGGGATTACCATTGACCAGAAACTGAACTGGACCGGCTATATAAATACTGTGGCTACAAGAGCAGGTCGGAGGCTAGGAATCCTGCGGTGAGTAACTCATTTCCTGACTCCCCAATCCCTGTCCACTATCTACAAGGCACAAGTCAGGAGTGTGATGGAATACTCCCCACTTGCCTGGATGAGTGCAGCTCCCACAACACTCAAGAAGCTTGACACCATCCAGGACAAAGCAGCCCGCTTGATTGGCACCACATCCACAAACATTCACTCCCACCACCCCCGACGCACACTGACCGCAGTGTGTACCATCTACAAAATGCACTGCAGTAATTCACCAAGGCTCCTTCGACAGCACCTTCCAAACCCATGACCACTAACACCTAGAAGGAGAAGGGCAGCAGATAGATGGGAACACCATTTATCTACACCAGCAAGTTTTCCTCCAAGCCACTCACCATCCTGACTTGGAAATATATCGCCATTCTTTCACTGTGCTGGGTCAAAATTCTAACAGCATTGTGGGTGTACCTACAGCACAGGGACTGCTGCAGCTCAAGGCAACGGCTCACCACCACCTTCTCAAGGGCAATTAGGGATGAATAAATGCTGACCCAGCCAGTGATGCCCACATCCCATGGATGAATGAAAGAAATGTGAATTTGCAGTTACCTCATTCATTCCTACAACCCTCCGATCTCTGTGTTTTTCCATCTCTGTCCTCTCATGCATCCAGAGCTTTACTCACTCCACCATTGGTGGCCTTAAGCTGCCTCACCCATAAGCTCCAGAATTTTCTCCCTCCCACTCTTCATCTCACTCTCCTGCCTTGAGGACCTCCTTCAGCCTTATACCTTTGACCAAGTTTAATAGGGTCAGGCTAAGTAGGGTAAGAGGATGCTTGAGCAGCGTATAAACACCACAGTGGATCTGCTAACCAAATGAACTGTTTTCTGTGCCATAGTTTCTATCTACTTCTATATAATTTAACCTTCTTTGTCTCACTATTGGTTTTTGCCTGATAATGATTCTATTGGATGTTTAAGATGCTATATAAATGCAAGATGTTTTAATTGGTGTGGTTAGGCCAAGTAATGTTGGAGATTTAGAATTAGCAACACTCCAATGAGAATCTTTCTTTTCAAATCCCACCATGGTCTTGCCATTCCCCCATCCCCCATCTCCTCCAGCCCAGATACAAGATCTTGACACTTAGCGCATTCTGGTCTCTTGTGCACCCCTGATTTTAATCGTTCCTCCATTGATGGTCGTACCTTCAGCTGCCTGGGCCGGCAAACTCTGGAATTCCCTCCCTTAAGCTCCCCCTATCTCCATCTCTCTTTCTGCCTCCTTAAAACCGACCTCTTTGGTCAAACTTTGGGCTATTTTCCTTAATATCGCTGTCTGTGTCAAATTTTGCACGATAGCACTCCTGTGAGGCACCTTGGGATGTTTCATTATCTCAACGATGCTCTGCAAATGGAAGCGTTTCCTTCGTCTTTGTCTCCGAGGGGAAGTCAGGTGCAAACGGATCCCGACTCAAGCTCGGAGCCCTGTTTCATAAGGAATCAGGTGGCTTCTCTTTATTAGATTACTCTCTGAGGGCTCCTCGCTCTGGTCAAAATGATTAGTTTCATTTTCGCACGATGGCCGGAATGTTCTGGCCCCGTTGGCATCGGACGTCATGGAGGACGGTGGGCAGTGTGTCGCCAGCACGAAGCCAGTTTGCAGCCGTCTGCTCCACCCGTCAACGGTGGGCCGCGTTTCCAGCCACTGCACGTCGGGAACCTAACTTCAGTACTTCAGCATCTCGTTATAAGCCCTGCTCACCGGAACCATCCCCCCCCAACGTCTCAGTTAGCGCCCGCGTCGGTCTGACTTCAGAACGGCGCGCTTCCCGACCACCCTTAAACGGCGAGCGCCTGGCGGCCTGAACTTCGAGGGGAGCTTGGTGGCAAGCCCACACAACCTTGCGCAGTGCTCGCGAGCATCGGCCTTAGGAAGTAGTCGTGGGCACACCGGCTTTCTTCACCGGCTGGATTTCGGTGCGGTGCCGGGGCCATGTCTCCAGCGCGGGTCAGATCAGGGGCGGGGGTGTGGGTGGTGGCGGGGGGGGTGGGGGGGAGGGGGGTTGGGGGGGGTGGAGAGAAGGCAACGCAGACTGAGGGAAAGGCTCAAACACACACCAGGGGCATGGGGGAGGGAGGGGAGCAGCCATGCTCTTGGAAAAGCTTGTCAAAAGTGAACATCCTTCCGCAGCTCAGACCGTTTGGCCGCAGCCCCATTGACAGGCTGGGAGTTGGAGCCTCTGATGTTTTTCTCCTCAAGCAACGCAAAAGCATGAAAGTGCCACCAAATGCCCCAGAACCTTTTACCCCCTCGGGCGCAGACAGCAAATGAATGTGTGTTTTAGGGGGCAGCAGAACAATTAAACGACAGGGCAAGTTGTACAATCCCCTTGTGAAAGGTGGACATGGCGCAGTCACTGGTGGAGCCGTTCACAGCCCCTTGCAATGTCTTTATTAAAGGTTTGGACCAGTATCCCCCATGGTTCAAGCTAACAGCGCAGCCTTGCAGTGCGGGTTAGGAGAATGTCTGTGCCTGAGCTGAGAGCACAGCCTGCAGTCCAGTGGGTGAAGCTGCCGCCAGTCGGTCAGGTGGAGCGGGGTGGAGGTGGGTGGGGATTCGGACAGCCAATGAGAGCACCACACACTGGTCATCCAGGTGGTAGCCAGCACTGTCCCGCATGTGTGAAGCGGCCTTGAGACCGAACCGAGAGAGGTTCTTAGGACCTACATGCTCACCCACGCGTCTCTCTCTTTGATCCTGCAGGAGGAGACCATCAGGATCATGGAGCTGGTGATTTAGCGGGTATGTCTCAGGGCTTACAGGGAGCAGAGAAGGAGAAGGGAGTGGTGTAGGCGCCTGGCTCGGCCAAGGGAGGAGCACCTCCCTCATGATGAAGGAGCAGCAGCACCTGCTGCACACGCAGCTGAAGATCCACAGTGAGCCGTCGTTTATAGGCACCTCGATAGGCCCAGGGCCCATAGATGGTGCCTGTTATTCCTGCAGATGACTGAGAAAGTTTTACCGAAGACTGCACATGTATAGGGAACTGGTCAGTCACATATGCCACCTGCTGCAGGATTTAGCGCCACAGGGACATGGAGGACATCCACTGCCAGTGGCCGTGAAAGTGACCATGGGGTTCAATTTCTACAACAGTGGCTCCATCCAGGACTCCACAGGTGACCTGTGCAGGATCTTGCAATCCTCCATGAAAAAGTGTATCTGGGAGGTCACAGATGCCACCTTTGTGAAGGCACAGAACATTGTGCATTTCAACCAGGATCAGGAAAGCCAGGAAGCAAGAGCACCGGGATTTCCACAGGTGCAGGGTGCGATCGACTGCATTCACATGGTGCTTAGATCTCCATGGCAACAAGCAGTCAACTACACCAACCACAAGGGCTTCCACTTGCTGAATGTTCAGCTGGTGTGTGACCACCACAAACACATCCTGCAGGTCTGCGCACCATTCCCAGGGAGGGTTCACGACTCCTAGATCCTTAGCAGGTCTCAGATCCCTGACATCCTCCAGGGGCCACAAAGGCCGCAGGTTTGGCTCCTCAGGGACAAGGGCTACCCACAGAGGACGTGGCTGATGATGCCAGTGCAGCGGCCTCAGACTGCTGCAGAGCGACGGTATAACCAGGCTCATGACGTGACCCGGGCTTTGGTGGAGCAAACGATAGGCATTTTGAAAAAGAGGTTCCGGTACCTCGATAGGCCCGGTGGAGACTGCAATACAGTCCACCAAGGGTGTCGCACATCATCGTCACTTGCTGCGTGCTCCACAACCTGGTGCTGCATTGTGGGAGGACCTGACTGGGGAGGAGCATGTCTCCTCCGATGAGGAGGATGTCAAAAGGGAAGATGGTGATGAGGTCTTTGAAGGCGAGGATGCTGGTGATGTGGCCATCACACTGGCCAAACGAGGCAGGTGACCTTGGGAAGCCCTCATAGCTGCAAGCAGGGGGGTTGGTGACGAGATGCAGTGAGGACAGTCCTGACATCCTCACTTTGTATCCGTGAATGTTTGACTCCTGTGTGGCTGATGACAGCGCACATACCCTCAGTGCTCAGGATCATGTCATGGAGACGCAGTGGAGGCTCCAATAGTCACTCGATTACAGGAGGATGATGACAACATGCAGTGAGGACACTCTATAGATCGTCACATAGCCTCTGTGAATGTCTGACTCCTGTCTGGCTGAGGGCAGCTCGCTTGTGCTCTGTGATCAGGGTCATATCATAGAGACGCAGCTGTGAAACTTTAAAAGCATCTGACCCTTTGTCTGCGTTCAGCACCTGACCCCTTCAGGGGAACAGCATCACTGGTCACAGATGCTGAAGAGATGTGTGCTCTCAGCACCTCAATAGATATTAAACTTAAATTTTCTAGCTGCGTTTTTTAATCTTATTACAAAGTGATCAGCGGGCTCACCTGATTCATGTCTGTGGCCTTGAAGTTTATACTGGTAGATCCAATGATACGATTTTGGCTGGAGGCGGGTGCTGAACGTTTCAAGAATTATTCCTGGGTTTTTGCTGTCCTCTTCTGTAAGCTCCTGGCTGTTAAATACATTTAATCCTATACCTCCTGCCCACAGAGGGATAGAGCTGACCCTCTCTTCATTGCGAATGCCTTTTTAGGAAACCAGTGAATGTCAATCAGCACTTTTGTTTAAACTTCGCAATCGCCTCTACGATATCATCAGCTTCCCAATTCATTGCGCTTTCCTTGCTGTGCCAGTCGACATTTGTTGGGGGGGTGGGGGTGGGGCGGGGGGAGGGAATCTTCTCCCCGTCTGGGGGAGGGGTTGGACGGGTGAGGGCGCGGGCGGGCATGTAGGTGATCACCGCCTGTGCGCCGCCATTTCATGGGGGGGCCAATTTAGGCCTTCCCAGCATGACGGGCACCTGGAAGCGCTCCCTGTGCTGGGTGGGGGGGGGGGGGAGGGGAGTAGGCTGAGTCAGGGTCTGATCTCTTCCGCGCTTTCGCAGAGTGTCACAGAGTGAGCTGGATGAGGTTTTGTGATAAAGGCGAAGGCCGCCTGGGCTCTCTGCCTGCCCTCTCCCCACTCCCGCCAACATTAAGGTTGGACGGGCAGCTCGGTTAATTAGCTTAATTGGTGTTTAACTGGCCTTCATTGGCCTTTGACAGCTCGGCCGAAATCAAGATCGGAATTGACGCGCGGTGAAGTCGGGAACGCACGCCCAACGTCCCCGCGCCTCATTTTACCTGTCGGTGTGTGGGTCCTGCCCCCACCGCCGACCGGAAGGTTCTGGCCTCGGTGTTTCATCCTTGCTGGATTCACCAACTTTCCCGTCTGGCATCAGCGTGGGTGGATTTTCCAAACCAGCACTAAAATTAAGTTAAAATGTTTCACGTTTACTCACAAACGCTTGCTGCCGCTTTGCTATGGGTTCTTGTGGCACCTCTGATTCCCAGATGTTGTTAACAATCACGCTTCCGGTTTGTAAACATCAGGAGGTCCGCGTGTTTAATTTTTTTCCATGCTGTCTGGGGGAAGAGAGAAACCGGGTTGAACTCTTATGTACACATCACGTCAGTGAAATGTGGTTCCCGGAACACTTACACGTAACACATTAGTTCCCAGCTAAGTAGTTCTTAGTGTTGGAATCATATCTCTCGAGGTTGAATTTTTCTATTACGAAATGGAAGGACTTGACATTATCTGTTCACTTAGCTGCTAACCTTGGATTTTTCTTTAAAAGAAAGGCCATAAGTTCACTTTGGAGCTGTCAACAAGCAGTCCTCTTCCAAGAAATCACCTGATCTATATGGCACTTGAGAAGGAGTTGTTTGTTTTGAACTGCAAAGTACTTTAATTAATGGAAAGCTGGAAGGCAAAAAGGTATCACATGGCAAAGGCAAACCTTAAGTTTGAACCAGTGGTTTTCCTTTCAGTTTTGTTGGGGAAGGGCTGGGAGCAGAAGGCCACCCTAGCTGGCTCCCTCCCTCTACCTTGTCAAAAATTGTGTGTGGTTATAAACCTGTAGCCAGAGATCCTCATCTGAGTGTAAACAGTCTGCATTTGGACCTGCAAAGCTGAGACCAGTTGGTGAGAACTTCCAGACATCCATTGGGACCAGGGGCCTGTCTTTACACAAGGGATCTCCAGGTCGATGGCATTGAGACCCTCCGAACTTTTTCCTTTATTTTATAACGCCCATCCCCCAATGCCCAATCCCTCCATCTGCTTGTCCTTTGTGTGTGTGTGTGTGTGTGTGTGTGTGTTGCTGGGGGAATTCTTTAGGAAGAGATGGATCGTTATACTTCCCGATTACAATTGTGTGTTAACCAGCACTTGCAACTTGTTAAAAGAAATTGTTTTAAATTAAACTAATCATTCTGAGTTTTTTGAAAGAAGCCTGGTCAGACTCTCTTTTCCTCTGGGGGCTAGAGGTATAGGTAAACAATTGGCCATTTCGATGAGAAAATTAAACATTTAAATTAATGGTGCGGCCTGCAGAGTAGTGGGGCTTGATAATTCGCACACTCCTCCCATCCCAGTCGTAACACTAGCTATTTATAGATAACACAACAATATATAACACTAATCCTTCCAAAACACACCAGTGACAGGCGGTAAGCATGGGAGAGATCCCTGGTCAGCCACATGACAGAGAGTTGGATCCTCGACCATCACGATCCAGACTACGTCATGCAAGTAAGACCGCACGTTGCCACAGCAACTCATATCCCTGAGTGACCTGTAACACAACCCAACTTGAATTCTTTTAGTCGAAGGTCAGAATGTTATGGCTGCTGGAAATCTGGAATAAAATCAGAACTGCTCTACACAGGCACCTCTTCTGTCTCTTTGTGTCTTTCCTTGCTCCATTCCCATTCCCTTCGGCCCTGGAAGACTAACTCTTCCGTCATTCAACCCCTCCTGTGCCTTTCGCCCTATCACATGTCTTCCATTTGTCCTTGTCCCACCCACTCCTTGCTCAAGACCCATTGCATCCATAACCTTTTCCCAGACCTGATGAAAGGTCATCGTCTGAAACATTAACCCTGCTTCTGTTTTCTCAGGAGCGGCCATACCCTGCCGAGTATTTCCAGCATTTTCTGTTTCTATGTCGAATGTATTTTTTTTTCACTTGCTCCCTGCCTAACGATGAGATCTTCACGTTCTCAAACCAAAGAGTTAGTGACATGCAGCAGAGGAACACCAGGAGGGGGGTGGGATTGAAGGCAATAATAAAACACTTTTACCTGGGAGGAAGGATCTACAAGAGGGAAGTTCCCACGCTTGATTGAATATTACAAGCCTGTCTGGTTATATAGCCATTTTGGGATAACAGAAGACATCTCAAAGTCTAAAAAGAAGTCTTAGGCACATGAGAGTCCATTGTACACATAAAATCAAACCAATTAGTTGGTGCTAATCCTTTCAGGGCTCACATAAATTGTATAACAATACACCACTAGTCTGCAAAAGAATGATCCAGGCACTATGAATACTCGATTTGTGCCTTATTAAATAAAGCTTTTAGCACTAAGGGACAATTCGAGAATGAATTGTCAGGCAAGCGGGAGACTAATTATTCATCAAAATGGAGCAAATTAGTTCGTAGCAAGTATTCAGGCCTTATAATGGTGTCCCATAGTTCCACTATAATTAATGATTCATTGCTGCTGCAATATTCAACTTAATTTTAAAATTTCAGGGAATTCAAGTACTTAAATTCGAATTATTAAAGAGTCACGGAATGCCAGCTTTCAAACCGAATCGGAAAATGTGAAATATGCAAATTCTCACCATCCACTTAAAGCAGGGTTTGACTCATTTCAGCCAGGCTTTGTGTTTCGTTTAGTCATTATTAAGGTATAGAAAGATTTACAGTGCCGAAGGAGGCCATTCATCCCTTTGTCTTGGTGCTGGCCCAAAAAGAGAGTTATCCCGACTGATCCTACCTTCTGTGTACTGCAGTTGTATTCAGAAAGTTCTGGGTTCCAACTCCAGTCCAGAACCTGTGGGTTCAAGTCTTCCACTCTGCAGACTTGAGTATGAATCCCAGTGCTGGCGCTCTGAGTACTGAGAGAGTACTGCACTGTTGGAGGTGCCATCTTTCAGATGAGAGGTTAAACTTCGGCCATGGCTAATCTCACAGGTGAACATTAAAGGTGCCAGGGCCAATATTGTGAAGAAGACCGGGGGGGCGGGGGGGTGTCCTCGGTGCCCTCGCTAATATTTATACCCCAATCGACATTACGAAAAACAGATTATCTCTTCATGACCGTATTGCTGCTTGTGGGGGCTTGCTGCGCACAAATTGGCTGCTGCATTTCCTACATCACAACAAGTATATTTTTCTCTCTCGTTGGTTCCCTCACCACTTGTTGCAGTCCCAGCCTAGCAACTACGATTCGGAAAGTACTACACTGGCTGTAAAGTGCTTTGGGATGTTCTGTGGTCATAAAAGGCGCTATATAGATGCAAGTCTTCTTATTTTTTTGAAGTCACCACAGAGAAACCTGAGGCCACCCTTGTCCCAGGCCTCATCCCTCCAGTGACATACCTGGGCAATTTTCCACATAGCCGGGTAGCTACCAGTGTTGTAGCTGTACTGGAACAGCTTGGCTGGGGCTGCAGCAGGTTCTGGAGAACAAATCTTCAGTACTATTGCCAGAACATTGTCAGGGCCCATAGCCTTTGCAGTATCCAGTGCCTTCAGCCGTTTCTTGATATCACTTGGAGTGAATCGAATTGACTGAAGACTGGCATCTGTGATGCTGGTGACCTCTGGAGGAGGCCAAGATGGATCATCCACTCAGCACTTCTGGCTGAAGACAGTTGCAAATGCTTCAGCCTTTTCTTTTGCACTGGTGTGCTGGGCTCCTCCATCATTGAGGTTGGAGAAATTTGTGGAGCCTCCTCCTCCAGTGAGTTGTTTATTTGTCCACCACCATTCACGACTGGATGTGGCAGGACTGCAGAGCTTAGATCTGATCCGTTGGTTGTGGAAACATTTAACTCTGTCTATTGCATGCTGCTTTCACATGCAAGTAGTCCTGTGTTATAGCTTCACCAGGTTGACACCTTATTTTTAGGTATACCTGGTGCTGCTCCTGCACTCTTCATTGAACCAGGGTTGATCCCCTGGCTTGATGATAATGGTAGAGTGAGGGATATGCTGGGCCTTGAGGTTACAGGTTGTGGTTGAGTACAATTCTGCTGCTGCTGATGGTCTTTGCATGGTTGTCAGGGCTGAGTTTGTTGTCGACAGTGCCTAGGTTGATGCCGGGTGGTGATCCGCTTTCTTTCCTTATTGACTTTCTAGCAAGTGAGTTTGATGCAACTGAATAGGTTGTTCCGCTATTTCAGGAAGTAGTTAAGAGTCAGTGGATCTGGAGTTACATGTAGGCCAGACTAGGTAAAGACAGAAGCAAAATATCGCAGATGCTGGAAATCTGAAACAAAAACAAAAATACCTGGAAAAACTCAGCAGGTCAGACAGCATCTGCGGAGAGGGATACAGTTAATGTTTTGAGTCTGAATGACTCTTCAACAGAACTGAATGAATCATCTGTTCTGTTGAAGAGTCATACGGACTCAAAACATTAACTGCATTTCTCTCCGCAGGTGCTGTCAGACCTGCTGAGTTTTTCCAGGTATTTTTGTTTTTGTTCCAGGTAAAGACTTCTTTCTCTAAAGGGCATTTGTGAACCAGATGGGTTTTTCTGACAATTGATAATGGTTTCACAGTCATCATTAGGCTTTTAATTCCAGATTTTTTTGTTTTGCATGGTGGAATTTGAACCTGGGTCCTCAGAGCATTACCCTACATCTCTGGGTTATTAGTCCAGTGACAATATCTCTATGCTATCCCCATCCAATCCAATCCAATCCAATTCACCTTCCCCAGAATCCAAGCACGAAAACCTTGAACCCGGCAAAAAATTGTTGCTGAAGCTGAGACACCAAGGTCCTACATAATTGAAACCCAAATCAGGAAGCAAATGAAGGATACAGAGACCATATTCGACATATACCAGGGCTGGAAAAATGGAAAAGACCAGTAATAACACCAGAAACATCAACAGAAAATGAGACCATGCTGGCAATAGCAAGCATGACTCCTACAACACCAGGGACAACACAGACATCGCCTATGCAGAGTGCAAACTCACTACTAAGAACAAATGCCAAATCTACAAGATGGAGGCACAACATCTTAACACCTAAGTGATACTGTGTTTAATATTTTGGAAAATAATACACGCCATAAAAGGCTCTAACGATGGTTTCAGTTTATTTCTAAAAGTCGATTGATGATCTTTAGTTTTTAAAAATTAATAAGTGGAACAACTACATTGTTAGGGGCATTACGCTTTAAAGATAAAGGGATGTTATATATTGTATCATCTGTAATGTGTAAGTGTTCCAGGGGTCTACATTTCATAGTTGCAATAGCCACTGAAGTGATGATGTGTACAGAGGCAGTTCAATCTATTTTCTCTTTTGGTCTGGGGAGTATGGAAAAATTAAACATTAAATGTTTTTTACCATCTGAAAGTGTGATTATTAACAACGTCTGGGAACCTAAAATCACCAGGAACCCTTAGCAATTAGGTTAATACTCAACTTGTTTGGTCAGGTTATGAATGCACCTTCATTGGCTATCAAGTTCTGGAGCGGTGCTCAAGCCTGGACTTTTGGGCTCAGATGCAGGGGTGCTATCCACGGCACCGTAGGACCTCAAGTTAGGCTGTGACCCCACAAAAAGTACAAACCACATTATTATTGCCCTCAACAACAGAAGGCTGGATAATCACAGGAGTGGGAAAAGGGAATAGAAGTGGGGGGGTTAGTTGGAGAGTCGTGGTAGAAGGCCTGTGTGCAGCATAAAAAAAAACAGCATGGACCCAATGAGTGCTGTACATACTTTGTGTTCTTTTTACAGTTCATGAAATAATCACCAGAGTGGGATTGAAATGATGAAAATCGAAATTCCATTGAGCAATTTAAGTGTCAGAGGAGATGATGCTGATTGAGGTTGACTCAATAGCTTCATATCCTGAACTTGCCTT
Source organism: Carcharodon carcharias (assembly GCF_017639515.1). Lineage (NCBI taxonomy): Eukaryota > Metazoa > Chordata > Chondrichthyes > Lamniformes > Lamnidae > Carcharodon > Carcharodon carcharias. The sequence continues at coordinate 185,359,311 of NC_054472.1, read as the reverse complement.
ACATTAAAGAAAGAACTTACATTTATACAGCACCTTTCTCAGCCTCAGGACATTTCAAAGTGCTTTAAAGTGCAATGGGGTACTTCTTTAAAGCGCAGCCACTGTTGAGATGTAGGAAACGTGGCAGCCGACTGTAAGATCCCACAACTGCCAATGACTAGATGTGATGTTGATTGAAGGATAAATATTGGCCAGGACATCGGGGAGAACTCCCCTGCTCTAATATGATGCCAAGGAATTTATTTTTATCCACATGAGAGGGCATATGGGGCTTTTGTTTTAAATTGCATCCAAAAGGCAACACCTCTGGCAGTGCAGCATTCCCACAGTATTGCACTTGAACGTCAGCCTGATTTTTTTTATTTATTCATTTATGGGATGTGGGTGTCTCATCCCTAATGGCCATTAAATTGAATGGCTTTTAGAGAGCAGTTAAGAGTCAACCACATTTGCTGGTGAACCAGATGCGTTTTTACAATAATTGTAATTGTTTAACATAAGTCACCATGACTGAGTCTACTCTTCAGCTCCAGAATTATTAACTGAATTTAAATTCCTCCAGTGGGATTTGAACCTGTGTCCTCAGAGCATTAATATGATAAGGATATATGACATTACCACTACACCACCATCTTCCCATGCCTCATATTCTATTCAAGCCTCTGCATGGCCTCACTTGACCTCACAACTTTCTGACTCCTGGACAAGAGAGTGTTATCTACAGAACTAAAGCACACACTTAATTAACTGAGGTCAACTTAAATTAAGGTGTAATCATCACCCCTGTGCAGTTCATATGGGTGGCCTTTACTCATGTTGCAAGCCTACTTGCATTACCATTGGGTGACATCAACATAACACATAATTTTCTTCAAAATAACTTTGGCCCAGAATTTCCGGTCTCCTGATCCCTTGAAAGTCCCAATGCACTGACTCCATGGGACTTGCCCGAGAAGTTTGAACTTCCGAAAGGCAATTCCCCAGCTCCCCAGGACCCTCCAAAAAAGTCTCCAACTCTAAGTTAGGGTCAAAGATTTTGGATGGTTCCGACTTATTTATATTATGGTTACTCAGGAAATGTTGGACAGAAAAGTCCCTGCCTAACTCCTGGGTGACTGTACAACAGACCCCAAATCACTCATGCCAACCCCCCCGTGATCCACTGACTGACCCCCCAACCCCCCTGACTCCACCACAACCCAACCTGACTACCCTCACTACCCGACTCCCCCATGACCCAACCCTATTAACCCCTTGACCCCCGACCTGACGCGACATCAGCAACTCACCCAGCTGCCACCTTACCCGGCTGGCACCCTAACCACTTGTCACCCTACCAAGCTACCACCCTACCCAGTTGCCAGCCTACCCCTCCCCATTTTCCTCACCCACCCCACCCCCTTACCCACTTACCCTCCACCCCCACCCCTTTACACACTTACTTCACCCCCACCCCCCACTCACTTACACACCTGCAAATTCACCGATTCAGTCACCCATTTGCTCGAACATATAAGAAGTTTTGGATTGTTTAAACCCTTAGTTACCAGGATATGGCAGCTAATGCTGTAAAAAGGGGGCGTGGATGCTGCACCGATTCTCACCGCTGCTCCCTCCGAGGTTCCCTGCGCCGAATGGGTTTTGCAGGATCCCGAATGGAAAGACTGGCCTGAAAAACCAGAGGAAGGTAAGTGGGCAGCTTTTTGGCTGATCGGAAATTGCATTGGTCCAACAGGATGTCCACTTTATCTCTCGCTTGAGAGCGGAAAACAGGTACCACTGGCCCAGCAGTCCGTTATTCCCCTCGCCACATTGGCCCTTTTTTGTGGAAATGGTGTATACTGAGACCAAAAGTAGGATCTACCACCAGTGACTTTCAGGTTGTGAGAAACTTCCCCTATCAATTCAAAAATTGATGAGCCAACTATTATTGTGATTCAGCAGCAGAATGTGTTCATGTCTATCCTGCAATTGCAGAAGAGGAAATTACCATAGACACTTGTGTAAAAGTTGAATCTATGAAACCAAAAGTCATGGGGTTGATTTTTACATAGCTAATGTTTTTGAGGGATTGACGTGTGTTTGATTTGGTCCAAAAATGAAATAAAGTAAAAACAAAAGAATTCATATTAATTTATTTATTTTATATCATTACAAGCAATGTACACTTGATCCAACATCGTCCAAATCTATGCCAGAATCAATTAGCTACATCACTTCGCGTTGAAATCCTTCAAAATCATCCTGATCACAATCTGAGTCACAGAACAATTCATCCCAATAGTCTGGTTGTATAAGATCTTCATTTGGATCTTCCTCCTCTTCATCAGCATCATCATCGGAAGCAATGACAACTTCAACATCATCATTCCATAGCTTTTAAAAAAAATATTTACAGAATGTGGGCTTCGCTGGCTGGGCCAGCATTTATTACCCATCCTTAACTGCTCTTGAGAAGGTGGTGGTGAGCTGCCTTCTTGAACCACTGCAGTCCATGTGGTGTAGGTACACACACAGTGCTGTTACGGAGGGAGTTCCAGGATTTTCACCCAGCAACAGTGAAGGAACGGTGATATATTTCCAAGTGAGGATGGTGAGTGACTTGGAGGGGAACTTCCAGGTGGTGGTGTTCCCATCTATCTGCTGCCCTTGTCCTTCTAGATGGTAGTGGTCATGGGTTTGGAAGGTGCTGTCTAAGGAGCCTTGGTGAGTTTCTGCAGTGCATCTTCTAGATGATACACACTACTGTTACTGGGCATCAGTGGTTGAGGGAGCAAATGCTTGCGAATGGGGTGCCAATCAAGTGAGCTGTTTTGTCCTGGATGGTGTCGAGCTTCTTGAGTGTTGTTGGAGCTGCACTTATCCAGGCAAGTGGGGAGTATTCCATACATTCCTGACTTGTGCCTTGTAGATGGCGGACAGGCTTTGGGGAGTCAGGAGGTGAGTTACTCACTGCAGGATTCCTAGCCTCTGACCTGCTCTTGTAGCCACAATATTTATGTGGCTAGTCTAGTTCAGTTTCTGGTCAATGGTAACACCCAGGATGTTGATGGTGGGGGATTCAGTTATGATAATGCCATTAAATGTCATGGGGTGATAGAGTTCTCTTCTCGGAGTTGGTCATTGTCTGGCACTTGTGTGGTGCGAATGTAACTTGCCACTTGTCAGCCCAAACCTGGATGTTGTCCAGCTCTTGCTGAATTTGGACACGGACTGCTTCAGTACCTGCAGAGTCGCAAATAGTGCTGAACATTGTGCAATCATCAGCGAACATCCCCACTTCTGACCTTATGATGGAAGGAAGGTCATTGATGAAGCAGCTGAAGATGGTTGGGTAATCGTCCTCTGTACTGTTGAGGATACTCGATATTCCACCTTTTAGAAGTGATTTCTTTGTGACAATATTGGAATCAAGCACTTTCAAAGTCTCCATGACCCATTGACACAAAGTTGCTAGTGAGGGTGCTCACATATTTCCACCTTTAGTGATTGTTCTCTCACCTTCCAACATCCAATTGTTCCATGTCTTTTGAATACTGTCCTTGAGAGGTTTATTTGTATGCACCTGCAAGAGATGAACCACACCCATAAGACCACTGGGGATAACTGCCACATTAGGGTTGCTTGATCTCACCTCATGGACTACATCATCGACAAGGTGGATTTGAGGGTCTGATGAGCAAACATTATTCTTTATGAAATCTTCCTTGTGTTCAATTATTCAACGTGTTGGTGTTCGTGTGTGCCTGGTGACTGTTTTCTGTGTTGTGTGCTGTAAGTCAATCCTGCGTGTATGGTTACGGATAAAGAAAGCTTATGGTTGCAGACGTTTTAAAAAAGGTTTTTTTGTAATAAGCCTCCTGTTCGCACATGGAACCTGGAGTGTCATCTCCCATGGGGCAGGGTGGGGAAGCCCTGTGTGGGGAAGGGGTGGGGAAGTCCTGTGGAGGGGACGTGGGGGAGTCCTGCGGGGGGGGGGGGGGTGGGGTGGGGTAGGGGTGTCCCAGGGGGGTGTATTCCCATGGAATGGTGATGATTGCAGGACTCCTGTGAGGTGGGGGGATGTAGTCAGGGATGGGGGTAGTCCTCTGGGAGTTCGGAGTTGTGAGGCAGAATCCTGGGATAGGGGGGTTGGTGTGGGAGTAAGCCTGTGCCTGTACAATAGTTACCCAGAAGCTAGAAGTGGTTCTAATTCTTGTGGCTCTTTCTGGGTAAGTATTGATGTAACCCGGACAGGGCATCCAAAGTTTGAGGTGTAAATCACATTTCCGAATGATTCCCAGTGCAGGGCAATTGCCCAGAGGAGGTTTGCACTTCCCAGGCAATTGCCGTGCAAACCTCACCTGGTAACGTCCAGGGGGGTGAGGGGAGGGGAGGTTCCCCAGCACATCATCACACAGATATGACACCCTGGGAGCTCCGAGGTTATGGCTCACCCCCTTTCTTTGCAGCTCTGAGGACAGAGTCAGACGGTTCACGGCTGACGAGATAAACATTTTGCCAATGCTCATTAACCCATTCTACCACTTTTCTCCGCAGTTTAAATCAAGCTGCACGCTTACCGCTTTTTGTCGAAGACATCATGATAGATCACGTGGTACACAGCAGTCTTGTCGATTGGCTGGGAGATTGCCGTTAGAATTGGCAGATGGAACATCTAAAGGCTCCCGCATGTGTCTTTAAGTTAGTGAACCGTGGTAATCACAGGTGAGTGTGAATAGTCACAATAGGGTTGACTTCCACGCGACCTATATGAAAAGCTAGGTTTTTTTTAAGGCCAGAAGACATGGCGTTAACTTCTACAAGAGATTGACTTTTACCACATGGTAAATCTTCAGTGGGCACACCTTCGTCACATTGCCTGTCTCATCCCTGCCTCCGCTCACCTGCTGGAACTCTCATCCACACCATTGTTACCCCTAAGCTTGACGGGGATAAGAGTTTAGGTTTCCTGCTGTTCGCTGCCAGGGATTTCCTGAACAAATCCACAGGCTTCAGCCCCTTGGAATTCCTGTATGGGCTTGAGGGCAGGGCAGCCCCTGAGGATCCCAAAAGAGAGGCTTCTGGAGCCCAAGGTAGGACTGGGGGGTGGGGGTGGGGGGGTGTGGGGTGCACCTCCATGTTGCAGCATTTCTCCACCTTCTGGGAATGGCTCTTCAGAGACTGTGCGGCGGCCAAAGAGCATTTAAAAGCTTCGCAGGAGATCACAGGAAAGCTGGCGAACAGGCGTGACAAGGCCCGGACTCTCTAACCAGCCAACCAATCCTGGTGCTGCTGCCCCCCCCCCCCCCACCCCCCCCACCTGCTGACCCTTTCCGGGGCATGTTCGGTGGCCCGGACGCAGCAGCCAAAAACATTAGCGGACTCGACTACCTGAGTCCCCGGACACCCCTGACGGGAGGAAAAAGCACCAATTACCTCACTTTGACCTGCTAAGGAAATATTACAGCCCAGAGCCCTCTCCACCGGTGGGCGCTTGCCAGAGGGTGGAAATATCTGAAGGCAGCCAAGAGGAGTAGCTGAGCAGGAAGGGTTGGAGAGTCTCCCCCCCCCCCCCCCCACACCCCCCCCAACCCCCCTCCAGTTGAACGCCCCCCCCAGCTACCAGCTCTAAAAGGTCTTCCCTTTATTCTGAGGCTGTGCCCTCAGGTCCTAGTCTCTCCTACTAATGGAAACATCTTCCCCACGTCCACTCTATCCAGGCCTTTCAGTATTCTGTAAGTTTCACTCAGATCCCCCCCTCATCCTTCTAAACTCCATCGAGTATACACCCAGAGTCCTCAAACGTTCCTCATATGTTGTGGATGGATCGAAACGGTTCTGCACTGGCTACCGGAAAGTAAGCGCAGTAACCAGGGCTGACTCCTTCCCAATCCCACGTCTTTGGGATTGCATAGGCCAGGTGAGACAGTCGGCAAAATCGACCTTTTAAAAGGGTGCTGGCAAATCCCCATGACCCCCAAGGGTGAGCAAAATCTAGGCCTTTGTCACCGGGGACAGCCTGCGCCAGTGCAATGTCATGCCCTTTGCCTTTAAAAATGTCCCGGCAACCTTTCAGAGGTTGACCAAGCAGGTAGCAGCTGGACTCAGGCAATTGTGCAGTGTACCTGGGTGACTTGACCGTTTATAGCGACACCTGGAATGGCCACCTAGAGGCAGTGTTCCAGGGTCTGAAAAGGGAGTGAACTTGGCATGAAATGAGTGTGCCTAGGCCAAGGTGACTTACCTGGGACATGTATTGGGACAGGGAAATGTGCAAAGTGCTATCCTGCAAAGGCAAAGTACATGCCCTAGTCGATTTCCCGTCTCCCAAAAGCCAGAGGGAAATCAAGCATTTTCGAGGGATATGTGGGTTCTACAGGGAGGTCATCCTGAACTTTAGCTAGCTACCCCGCTAACAGATGCACTAAAAAAACGTTCAAAGATTGTGTGGACAGAGGAGCGCCAAGAGGCTTTTGCAAAATTGAAATCAATCCTAGTAAACAAGCCCGTACTGGTTGCTCAGGCTTCTGTAAACCTTTGCGAGAGGCCATCGACGCCAGCGATCTAGGGATGGGAGTCATCCTCCTCCAGAAAGGTACTTCCGGGCTCAAGACCAGAATAGGTAGCCCACAATCAAGAAAGAAACCTTGGATCTCCTTCGAGCTCTCCAGCATTTCAGAATCGATGTTTGCCATGGGCACACAGGCCACAATCCTCTGAAATCCCTAGAAAAAATCAAAGGGACCAGTGCCAGGTTGTTCCACTGGGGTTTGGTCTTACAGCCCTTCAACCTGAAAATGACCCCGCTGCGGGATAGAGCACTGCGATCACTGATGCTCCATACCAAGTTGAAACCCTCACAGTGCAGCGGGGAACTGACATTGCCCCTGCTAGCTGTGCGTTTGAATTTCAAGTGCGAATGAGAGAATACCTCTTTAACTACAAAAGACAGCTGCCAGAGGCCGCATGCTTCACAAGTTGGCTTGGCTACGAGCTCTGAAAGTTTCAAAAAGCAGTTACAAGGCAAAAGCTCAACACTTAAAAATCTCACGCCTCTCACTGTGAGGACACATCACAATCAACAAAACCAGGGGCCAGCAGATGATCTGTCTCTCCAAAAACAAAGGGACCACCATCAAAACTTATTATAACTGCAGGGGTACGAATAACACCACCTTTCCCCCAAGGTGAATAATGGATTTTGACCAGAGACATAGAAACTGCTTGTTAGCCTGTAACTGATGCATTAAAGGGCAACATCATATGACCTAAGCTTCTGGCCTTTGGAAAACTTTAATGTTACATTTCTAGACTTGCAACTCAGTCTGCTGTTTGAACTCCAGCCAGCAAACATCAAAGTAGCTTTCCAGGCTGACCAACAGCCTGTATCAAGTCAAAGCCTCCTTGGATAAAAGCAAAATACTGCAGATGCTGGAAATCTGAAACAAAAAGAAAAAATGTAGAAAAACTCAGCAGGTCTGACAGCATCTATGGAGAGAAAAAAAGACAGTTAATGTTTCAAGCCCTTAAGCTCTGGAGAAGAGTCATAAGGACTCAAAACGTTAACTCTGTTTTTTTTTTCTCTCCACGGATGTTGTTAGACCTGCTGAGTTTTTCCAGCATTTTCTGTTTGTGTCTAAGCCTCCTTGGAGCCTGGTTCACTGGAAGATTCCTGCCGAGTAGACTAAGCCTCTATACACCAACCTCATCTCGCTGCACTGCCATCAACTTTAAAGGAATTTTGCAACCCTTGCTTCAGCTAGCAGAACCCACTGAAACTGTAGCTCCTCCATGAAGGAGCCATCACTGGACTCTGACGTTCTGGGCTTTGGCAATCACAGGAACTGATATCCATACTTGTGGTTCTTTCTCTTTTAAGTTGTTCATTGTTGTAAAATCTCCCCTTTCCTATCTTTTTATTGTGTGCTTGTGTGTGTATGTGTGTGTGTGTGTGTCTATGCCTGTGTGTGTGTGTATGTGTGTGTGTGTGTGTGTGTGTCTGTGTTTGTGTGTTTGTCTGTGTCTGTGTGTCTGTGTCTGTGTGTGTGTGCGTTTGTGTGTGTGTGCCTGTGTCTGTGTGTGTCTCTGTGCCTGTGTGTGTGTATAAAGTTGTGACCATTCCCCAGGTTTGAATGTGTGAATAAACTATACTTCTGATTTAATCCTAAGAGGAGTTTGCTCCGAGTCACTTTAAAAATTGACCTCGCAAACAGAGGGTCTGGAGAAACACACCACAGCCTATTTCAAAAAATTAAAATACCTCTGCTTACGGACAGATGGTAAGAAAATAAAGAAGTTCAGTTTTGCCTCGCTCCACTGTCCATAACACTAGCCTTAGCAATCTTTGTATATTTGGTGGAAAGACGGAGACCAATGTATGTGTCAGTGTATTTTGTAGTTGTCTATTGTGGCTTTCAATCATTTTTGTTCTCTGAGCAAAGCCTGGCTATTTTCCACTAGATACTGCTGACCATGTTGGTCTAACATGTGAAAAATCTTGATATTGCCACTGGTATACCTCCACTCGATGCACAAAATACCTAGCTTAATGTTGCAGTGAATGAATTTGGGGATACACAAAAGGCCAGAATGGAGGGGTGCAGAGATCTCAGAGGAGGCCTGACAACAGAAAGAGGACGGGATGAGGCCATAGAGAGATATGAAAGCAAGGATGAGAATTTAAAAATCGAGTACAAGGAGCCAACACAGGCCAGCGGGAACAGCAGCGATGGACAAAGGGGACTTGATACAAGTTAGGATGAGCCAAGGTTTGCCTTCTGTGTTAAATCCCAACAACGGTTCCAGGCGTGAGAATGAACATTATCCTTTTAATATGTTTGGGGAATAGTGTGTTGTTTTGTGAAGAAGGCTGTGTGTCACTGTGTGTGTGTGTGTGTGTGTGTGTGTGTGTGTGTAAATGATTTAATTAAGCTGGGAAAGCTTACTAGAAGAGAGGTTGTCCGGGGGTTTAGAACATGAAAGGGCAGGAGTGTTATGTTTGACGTACAAGTAACTAGGTTAGATCTAACATTTGCATTTTTAGATAAGTTGAGAGTTTGCTTGAATATCAAAGGGAAGTCAGAGGTTGCAAGAAACATGTTTGCATCTTGCAGGAGCTCCATAGGTAAATAGAAGTGGGTGTATTACATTTCATTGACCTGAAAGTAGAGACAGAATAGAAATATGAAAGATTTCATGTTTGGAGGGATTTGAGTTTCAAAGAGGTGTGAGAACAATGGAAAGGGGGAGATGAAAGGGGGAACAAGGTATTTTAGAGTTGCTGTGGAAAGTTTGGGGGATGTTAGCTGTTGCTCTGGGCTGGGAGTGGATGCAGTTTGAATCAGCCATCCAGTCAAGACAGAAGAGCCTTGGGCTTCAACAAGTAGTCTTGTTCTGAAGTTTTGGATTTCCACAGAAAAAAGGAAAGAGTATGCCTTTATTAAAGCTACAGCAGTTTGCTTTGGGTAATATTACTGGAGTTTTATAGTCAAAAATCCATCAGGGAGTGTTGCCTGGAAGGTGTTTACTTGTGGATCTGACCAAGTAGGGAGTCTTTTGGGGAAATGTATTGTAAGACTAATTCTAACTGTGTAACTGTTTTCTATTATTCTTGTTATAAAACTTTTATTTTCAGTTTTTAAAAACCTCAAAGTGTTACTGGACCTCTTGCTGCTGAGATCAATATGTTTTCTTCTCATTTTCAGAGTAGAACTAAAAAAGCATTGCCCATAAGCCAAGTTCCCTTCTGGGATTTGTTTTGTGCAGCAATTAATATCTGTTGGGGTCATAACACGGATTTGAGGATTTTTTAAAAGCTTATTCATTCACGGGACGTGGGCTTCTCTGGCTGAGTCAGCATTTATTGCCCAGCCCTAATTGCCCCCTTGAGAAGGTGGTGGTGAATCACCTTCTTGAACCAATAAAGTCCATGTGGTGTAGGTACACCCACGGTGCTGTTAGGGAGGGAGATCCAGCATTTTGACCCAGTGACAGTGAAGGAACGGCCGATATGTTTCCAACTCAGGATGGTGAGTGGCTTGGAGGGGAACTTGCAAGTGGTGGTGTTCCCCATGTATCTGCCGCCCTTGTCCTTCTAGATGGTAGAGGTCACAGGTTTGGAAGGTGCTGTCGAAGGAGCCTTGGTGAGCTGCTGTAATGCAAATGCATCTTGTAGATGGTACACACTGTTGCCACTGTGCATTGGGGTTGGAGGGAGTGAATGCTTGAGGTGGTGGATGAGGTGCCAATCAAACAGGTTGATTTGTCCTGGACATTGTCAGGCTTCTTGAGTGTTGTGGGAACTGCACTCATCCAGGCAAGTGGAGAGTATTCCAACACACTCCTGATTTGTGCCTTGTAGATGGTGGACAGGCTTTGGGGTGTCAGGAGTTGTATTCCCAGCTGTAGAATTCCCAGCCTCTGACCTACTCTTGTAGCCACAGTAGCTATTGGGTTAGATTAGAGAAACTGGGGTTGTTCTCATTGGAGCAAAGAGATTGTGTGGAGATTTGATAGAGGGAGTACAAGGTTGTTGCAGTTATATCTAAGGTAGACAAGGAAAAGCTGCTCCCATTAGCTGATGGTACAAGGACTAGGGGATATGGATTGAAGGTTTTTGGCTAGAGAGATGGGGGAATCTGAGGGAGAATTATTTTACACAGCCAATGGTAATGACCTAGAACTCACTGCCTACTAGGGCGGTGGAAGTAGAGATGATAAATTATTTAGAAAAGAAATTGGATGGGCACTTGAGGGGAATAAGATTGCAGGACTAGGGGGCTAGGAAGGTGAATGGGGCTGGCTGGGTTTTGCCATGGACTCAATGGACTGACTAGCCTCCTTCTGTGCTGCAATGACTATAAATGCACCCATCTCTGAACAAAACCAATAGTATTCATTGTCATTCTTTGTTGACTCTTGCTACCTTTTGCTAAGATCAAATTAAAGGACAGTCTGGGTAGAAGGCCGGTTAACTAATAGATGACTGAGAGTTGGGGTACGGGGGCATTTTCGGGATGGCAACCTGGAACTAGCGGAGTGCCACAGGGATCAGTGCTGGGACCACAATTATTTACAATATATATTAATGATTTGGATGAGGGAATTGAATGTACTATCGCCAAGTTTGCAGATGACACCAGGATAGATGGTGTGTGGTGAGGATGACTCAAGGAGTCTACCAAGGGATATAGACAGGTTAAGTGAGTGGGGAAAAATGTGGCAGATGTGGCACAAGGGGCACAGGGATAAGAGGTAGTCCAAGGTGGAAGGGGCCGCAGAAGATGCCACTATCCTGCTGCCAGGGTTTACAGGCGATGAAGAAGCTATCTCAATATGTCTGAGGTGCAGTGCTGAAGGAGGCTCCGACTGTCAAGGGAGACAGTCACCTCCATCTGTCAGATGATTGGCCCTGAGATCTCTCCTAACTGTGTGGGCGGACACCCCATGTCAGTGGCTCTGAAGGTCACAGTGGCCCTCAACCTCTATGCCTCTGGCTCCTTCCAGGGGTCGGTGGGTGATCTTTGTGGTGTTTCCCAATCAGCTGTCCACACTTGTGTCAAGCAGGTGACAGATGCTCCGTTCAGGTGTGCATTGACCTTCATCCATTTCCGCTGGGACCAGACAAGCCAGACACAGCGAGCCAGAGGCTTCGCGGCCATTGTTGGCTTCCCCCGTGTCCAGGATGCTATAGACTGTACACGTGTGGCCATCAAGGTGCCAGCAGGTGAGCCCAGTGCCTTCGTCAACAGGAAGGGCTTCCACTCCATGAACGTGCAGATAGTGTGTGATCACAGGATGCTGATTCTACAGGTTTGTGCAAGGTACCCAGGCAGCTCCCACGACGCCTACATCCTCAGACACTCCCAGGTGCCGGGGCTCTTCAGTGCTCCAGCCCGGCTGGATGGATGGCTGCTGGGTGACAAGGGCTATCCCCTCAGAAGGTGGCTCATGATGCCTCTCCGCCATCCAAGAACAGAAGCTGAGAAGTGGTACAATAGGAGATACGGCACCACAAGGGCTGTGGTGGAGAGAGCCATTGGTCTTCTCAAGATGCGCTTCCGGAGCCTGGACCGCTCAGGGGTGCAGTCCAGTACCCCCCAGGTCGAGTGTTGGTGATAATGGTTATATGCTGCGCTCTCCACAATCTGGCGCTGGAAAAGGGGTCGCAGTGGATGATGACGACGTCGACGCAGTGGATGCGGCTGAACACGATGAGTCCAGCACTGGTTCTGAGGATGAGGAGGCACAGGGGAATGCTGAAGGGCTAAACGCTGACCCGGGACTACACCAAGGAGGTAGGGACACCCAGGAGACTTTAATCCAATGAACCTTCAGCTAGCTCAACACAAATGGATCAGCGGGACCAGCCTTGCCTGGTGCTTCCATACTCGGCACCTCAGTGCTAAATCTGCCAGGTCATCAGCTGCAACTAAGGGCTTTGGACATAAACTTCAATATCGAAGCAAACACTCATGACATTTATCTGAAACATACAAATGCAGAACAAAGGAGCCACCCTTAGCCATGGTAACACATCTGGTTTTTATTTTAACCATCAGAAGTTCTCACAAATCCAAAACAAAACGTTAATCAAGCAGAAAAAAATGATAATTCCCTAATCTCAGACCAACACAAAAGCACCAGTTAGAAACCCATGGTGTGCCTAAGGTGCTTTATAATTATGTTTACGGGTGCCACGTCTTGGTGCTGCCTCATCGCTGGGAGTGGCACATTAGACAGCCTGCTGACTGTGCTGTCCTGTTGGCTTCGATGACCTTGGTGGTCATCCTCTGGCCCATGGAGCCTGTGCTGGGCCCACCTGGGAGGGAGCTGCCAGTTCCACAGCTGGCATCTCCCCAGTCGTCGCAGCCTCACCCGGTGAAGTGGTCACTGGGAGAGGGCGGAGCAGCTGGTGCCCTCATCCGGAGCGCCGTGACAGGACCCTGCAGATACGACAGGCAGCTGCTGTGCCGATGTGAGGTCGCCCTGGACTTCCCTGTTCACCGTCGATGGATGGGCAACAAGCTGGGAAGCTTGAAGCCCAAACCATCTCTCACAATGGCACTGACCAGCTGTGGCCACTGGCGCTGTGAGGGTTTGCAGGTCCGAGCGTAACCCCTGGAGAACCTGATTGTTTTCCTGAAGGTGCCTCTCCACGAGAGTTGCCACTCTCTCCATGACGCTCAGGCATGAGGCTCATTGCATCAGTGATGCTTCACGTGGACTCCTCCATCACAGACACCAAGTGAAGCATCGCCTCATGTATCACTCCCAGATGCTCCCACACACCCAGCCACATTTCCTGCAGCTGCTGCATCTTGGATGACTCCAGAGGCACATCATCAGGCATTGACTGAGCATGTGCCTGGTCCCCTGCAGTCCTCCAACTGCTGGCACCATGGGCACTCTCTGTCTCTGCCAGCTCCTCCAGTGATTGTGAAGTGCCCTCTCCACCGTGCCCCGGCACACTAGCCGATGTTGCGATACTAGTGCTAGTATCTGCGCTGGTGCCTGCCTCGCAGAAATGGTGTGATGCAGGTGACATTTGAGGGCCCTCAGGTATGAGAGGGGGCATCTGCAATTCCTCCTGGCGACCATGCTCTGATGATGCTGAAATTAACAAGGACAGTGGATCAGTTAGCGTCCACACAGTGACACACTTCATCCCTTTCCCTCTGGCTCATTATGCGCTCAACCTTCCAGAACCTATGGACACGAACATTAGTGGGGTGGTAAATAGTGAGGAGGATACCTTTACATTACAGACATATATAGACGGGCTGGTCAGATGGCCTATGGAATGCCAAATGGAATGTTGTGTGGATAAGTGTGAGGTGATGCACTTGGGCAGGACAAACAAGGCACGGAAATACACGATGAATGGTAGGACTGTGGAAAGTAAGGAGAATCAGAGGGACCTTGCTGTGCATGTCAACAGGCCCCTTGTGGTAGTGGGACAGGTACATAAGGTGTTTAAGAAGGTAAATGCCATACTTGCCTTTATTAGCCGAGGAATAGAATATAGGAACTGGGAGGTAATGCTCCAAGTGCAGAAAATGCTGCCTAGGCCACAGTTATAGTTCTGTGTGCAGTTGTGATTTGCGCTTCATGGGAGGGATGTGATTGGAGTGGAGAGAGTGCAGAGGTCATTGACCAGGATGCTAGCTGGGCTGGAGAGTTTGACTTGTGAGGAGAGATCGCATCGACTGGGGTTATTTCCCCTGGAGCAGAGGAGGTTGAGGGGGGACATGATTGAGGTGTTTAAACTTATGAGGGGCATAGATAGGGTTGACAAAAAGGAATTTTTCCCCTTGGCGGAGGGATGAGTAACCAGGTGGCATAGATTTAAGGTAAGGGGCACAAGGTTGACAGGTGATGTGATGAGCAATTTATGCACACAGAGGTGCTTGCCCACCCAGCGTACGAGAAATGCCCAACATGATTCAATGCAGTCACGACAGTAAGACTTGGGGGAAGGGGCCACAAAGCCTAAGGCTACCTGCTGGGATAAATGCCCAATGCCAACATGGTACTCACCCTTCCAGAGTGCAACAAATCGTTGAAACGCTTATGGCACCGGATCCAGGTGCGCCGCACCAATCGCGGGAGCTCACCACTGCCTCCCAGGCACGTTTGGTCATATGGAGGGGCTTCCTCCTCCCATCCTGGGAGACCAACACCTCCTGCCGTGCTGCCACCTCCTCGAGGAGGGCAACAAGGCAGTGATCAGAAAAGCGAGGGCCGCATTGGCCCCCTGCTGGCCTACCCTGCAGCTTGCTCTGTTCCTGTACGAGACCCTGCAGCCTGCCCTGTTCCTGTACGAGACCCTGCAGCCTTCCCTGTTCCTGTACGAGACCCTGCAGCCTTCCCTGTTCCTGTACGAGACCCTGCAGCCTGACCTGCTCCTGTACGAGACCCTGCAGCCTTCCCTGTTCCTGTACGAGACCCTGCAGCCTTCCCTGTTCCTGTACGAGACCCTGCAGCCTGACCTGCTCCTGTACGAGACCCTGCAGCCTGCCCTGCTCCTGTATGAGACCCTGAAACCTGCCCTGCTCCTGTACGAGACCCTGCAGCCTGCCCTGTTCCTGTACGAGACCCTGCAACCTGGCCTGTTCCTGTACGAGACCCTGCAGCCTGCCCTGCTCCTGTACGAGACCCTGCAGCCTGCCCTGTTCCTGTACGAGACCCTGCAGCCTGCCCTGTTCCTGTACGAGACCCTGCAACCTGGCCTGTTCCTGTACGAGACCCTGCAGCCTGCCCTGTTCCTGTGACAGACCCTGCAGCCTGACCTGCTCCTGTACGAGACCCTGCAGCCTGCCCTGCTCCTGTATGAGACCCTGCAGCCTGCCCTGCTCCTGTATGAGACCCTGCAGCCTGCCCTGTTCCTGTACGAGACCCTGCAGACTGCCCTGTTCCTGTATGAGACCCTGCAGCCTGACCTGCTCCTGTACGAGACCCTGCAACCTGGCCTGTTACTGTGACAGACCCTGCAGCCTGCCCTGCTCCTGTACGAGACCCTGCAGCTTGCTCTGTTCCTGTACGAGACCCTGCAGCCTGACCTGTTCCTGTACGAGACCCTGCAACCTGGCCTGTTCCTGTACGAGACCCTGCAGCCTGCCCTGCTCCTGTACGAGACCCTGCAGCCTGCCCTGTTCCTGTACGAGACCCTGCAGCCTGCCCTGTTCCTGTACGAGACCCTGCAACCTGGCCTGTTCCTGTACGAGACCCTGCAGCCTGCCCTGTTCCTGTGACAGACCCTGCAGCCTGACCTGCTCCTGTACGAGACCCTGCAGCCTGCCCTGCTCCTGTATGAGACCCTGCAGCCTGCCCTGCTCCTGTATGAGACCCTGCAGCCTGCCCTGTTCCTGTACGAGACCCTGCAGACTGCCCTGTTCCTGTATGAGACCCTGCAGCCTGACCTGCTCCTGTACGAGACCCTGCAACCTGGCCTGTTACTGTGACAGACCCTGCAGCCTGCCCTGCTCCTGTACGAGACCCTGCAGCTTGCTCTGTTCCTGTACGAGACCCTGCAGCCTGACCTGTTCCTGTACGAGACCCTGCAACCTGACCTGTTACTGTGACAGACCCTGCAGCCTGCCCTGTTCCTGTACGAGACCCTGCAGACTGCCCTGTTCCTGTACGAGACCCTGCAGCCTGACCTGCTCCTGTACGAGACCCTGCAGCCTGCCCTGCTCCTGTACGAGACCCTGCAGCCTGGCGTGTTACTGTGACAGACCCTGCAGACTGCTCTGCTCCTGTACAAGACCCTGCAGCATGGCATGCTTCTCTGCCCTTCCCTCCAGTCTGCCCTGCTCAGCTGACCCCCTGCGGTGTGACCTGGAAGTGGCCATTGTGAGCAGCGTAGAGGAGGCTCCCGGGCCTTCCTTTAAACAGATTGCTGGGTCGCCATTGAACCCGGTGGTCTGTGCACGCCCGCCGCAGCCCGCACACTCCCACTATCCACAGGAGTCGGCAAATACACTGGGCAGGTCTTAATTGGCCCACCCGTGTGAAATGGCAGCGTGGACCCGATCACAGGCACCGATCAAGCCCACGCTCGCCCGCGCCTTCTCCAGCTCAGCCCGCTCAACAGGCAGGAAACTCTGCCCATTAGATTCTTAGGGGGTTTGACAGGGTGGATGCTGAGAGGTTGTTTCCCCTTGTGGGTGAGACGAGGACCAAAGAGCATAATCTCAGAGTAAGGGGGCACCCATTCAAAACAGAGATGAGGAGGAATTTCTTCTCTCAGAGGGTCGTCATTGTGTGGAATTCTTTACCGCAGAGGGCTGTAGAGGCTGGGTCGTTAGTCTATCCAAGGATGAGATAGACAGATTTTTAATCAGTATGGGAATCAAGGGTTATGGGGAAAAGGCAGAAAAGTGTAGTTGAGGATTATCAGATTAGCCATGATCTCATTGAATGGCAGAGCAGACTTATTGGGCTGAATAGCCTACTTCTGCTCCAATGTCTTCTGACCTTATGGTTTTCCAATTGTGAATTCATGTCAACTGACAACTGGGTTAACTTGGCACAGTCCCGTTTCACTTGCAATCATTAAGACGCAACAAGTATAGAGCTTTGTAGCTTATAACAACTATAACATCTGGCCTGAACTCAAAGTCAATCTCTGAGCCAATCCAACACCTACCCAGCTACATGGTTTAACTAATGAGCTACAAGAATGGAAATTGTCAATGGGCAGCAACTAGCACCATCCATGGGGATTACATCAGCTTCATGCAATTTCAGAGGGCAGTGCAGAATTGTTAAGGGGCATTTGATCTGAACCATGAAAGCTTCCTAATTCTTTGTCTATGGATTCTAATGAGAAGATTTGTTACAGCTTTAGCCATAGATTAGAGAAAAATCTCACAGGTCAGAATTCAGCCCTAGAGTAAAAACACTGATGCAGAAGGAGCATTGATTCCTGTGACAAGGAACCTTGGACTAATCAAATTATAGTAATATCAATCCATGACCTTTTCTTTAATTCGTGAATTCATCTATGGTTAAATCCCCAATTCCCTCTTCACAGCGGCAAAATGCACTGCTTACAGCCTAATTACTTTAAAATCTCATAACATTCATTGCACATCGTGCTCAGGATGGTTTTCATAACTTTCAGCAGAAGGTTTTGGAATGTTGTAACAGAGATGATAACGGGTGAGAAAAGATCAACAGCTTATAATTGGAGAGCAATTTTAACATATTAAAACCTTCCAAGGTGCTTCACAGGAGCATTATCAAGCAAAATTTGACATGAAGCCACACAAAGTGATTTTAGGCTGAGCTTGGCCAACGGAGTTGATTACGGAGCATCTTCATAGAGGAGAGAGAGAGGGACGGAAAGGTTAAGGAGGGAATTCCAGACCCTAGTGAGCAGGCCAACCAACGTTGGAGGAATGAAAGTCAGGGATGTCCAGAGGCCGGAATGTGAGGAGCACAGATAATCAGGGGATTGTGGGGCTGGAGGAGATTACAGAGATAGAGAGGACCAAGGCCATTGGGGGGATTTGAAAACAAGGAACAGAATTTTAAAATCAAGGTATCGTATGACTGGGGGCCCATGTAGTTCAGTGAGCACAGGGGTGAAAGGAGAGCAGAAGTGTACATAACATAGCGACAAAGACGCTTACTTTCTCCTCCCTGACTAAAACCTTACAACCCTTAATGAGCTCAGCATGCGCTCAAATTCGCCTTTGAATGCAGCAGTCAAATGAGCTCCCTTTCCTTGACATGCTAGTTGAGTAATCTGCCAATGAGTTCTCGACTACTGTGTACCACAAGCCTACATTCACCAGTCTATACGTGCGTCGGGATTCCTACAGTTCCGGTAACTTTCTAAATAGCCATTTTCTCACCGTGCAAGCTTGGTGCTGACATCAAAGCCATCCTGCTGGGATAATGGCTGCCCTGATCAGATCATTGTGCATCGCCCAAACTCCTGAATGGGCCTAAGGCCATCACCCTCGGTCCTGAAAGAGTGCCCAGTCTACTTCAGGTCAGGTCTCTCCAAAATTTGAGCAGTAGCAACATGAGTGGTATTCTCCACTAACAGGAAGATGACATCAATCCAAGGAGACCTCCTGCCTATCACCCAAATGAGGAATGCAGTGTACTGGTTTCAGTGCCGGTGTGATGCCGGGTGTATAGGCTGTACATCCCAACGACTGGGGAGGATCACACCAAGAAACACATCCCTTTGGCTGGTCACAACAGGCAAAATGCTGACCATACCCAGCCAGCCCATGCTTGCAAAACTCAGAACGTAGGCCAGGACTTTGGACCAGAAACTCCCGTGGAAAGTCAATGGGCTTTTTTGCTGGTTCACCAAATTTTCTGTCCCACCCGCGACAGGTCCAGCTATGGACGGGACCGGAAAAATCCCAACCATATTGTCCAACATTAGGTGCGATTCTGCGATTGGGCAGCACCTTGCATAACAATTCTGACTGTGCTAAGAATTACACTGACAACCAAATTAAGGTTAACAGTCGGACTCACAGTGTGGCTCACTTACACATGCCAGGAGCTATATATATTCACACGCAGGGCCCTGTCCTTTGCAAACAGAAAGAGCATGTCCACACATTGCGTCTTTTTCAACTAAACAGAAGTGTGGGGGACAGCCATTCCCTGGTACATTCCCCATGGTAATGCCTTGACCAATTAGAGTCGACCTGCCTGGTTTGAATTTAAACAAAAACTTGATAGTTAACTGTTCTCTGGTGCATTCTCCATGGCAACGCCTCTACTAATCAGTGTCCTTTCATGCAGTATAAAGTGTTGTTGCCTTTAGATTTGGTATTCTTGCAAATCTGTCCTGATGAGTCTAAGACAAAAAGCTTTGGCAGCATGTCTCTTTGTTCAGCAATACCCAACAAACAAAAACAATGAAAAAAATTGGCCTGCTCAACATATCTTGGGCTTCCCTTGTCCTATTTTTGTTACCTAGTCCTAAGAATAAAAATACCGTAGTTGTTTTAGATTTGCTCTTTTATTCCTTTACTTATTTTGCAGTTCAGGAGCACAAATCTTCACTGTTGCTGCCAAAGTCAATAAACCTTTGGCTGGCTTGCTGCATCTGCTGCCGTGGGATCCCCCACTCCATAGCCGAAAAATCCTTGCCCACATTTATAGCTGCCTTCCTTACAACGTGATACCAAGGAGCGGCTAAAGGCGCTGGATACCACAAAGGCTACGGACCCTGACAACATCCTGGAGGTAGCGCTGGAGACTTGTGCTCCAGAATTAGCCGCATGCTTAGCCAAGCTGTTCCATTACAGCCACAACACTGGCACCTGCCGACAAAGTGGGAAAATGCCCAGGTATGTCCTGTTCACAGAAAACAGGGCAAATCCAATTCCCCTCTCAATTATCAGTGAAGTAATAGAAGGTGTTGTCGACAGTGTTATCAAGTGGCACCTATTCACCAATAATCTGCTCACCAATGTTCAGTTTGTGTACTTCCAAGACCACACAATTCCAGACTTCATTGTTCCAAACATAGACAAAAGAGCTGAACTCCAGAGGTGAAAGTGATGCCTTTGACATCAAGAGAGCATTTGACTGTGTGGAGCATTAAAGGAGCCCTAGCAAAATTGAATTGAATGGGAATAGGGGGATGGTTGTGTTTGTTGGAGGTCAACCATCTCAGTCCCAGGACATCACTGCAGCAGTTCTTCAGATTAGTGTCCTGGCCCAACCATCTTCAGCTGCTTAATCAATGACCTTCCATCATAAGGTCAGAAGTGGAGATATTCACCGATGACTGCATATTAGCAATTTTTCAGAAACTGAAGTAGTGCATCTCTGCGAGACACGGACAACATTCAGTCTTGGGTTGATAAGTGGTAAGTTACATTCATACCACATAAGGGGAAGAAGGCAGTAGCGGCAGCAGAGTGGTAATGTCACTGGGCTAGTAATTCAGAAGCCCAGGCTAATGGTCTGGGGACATGTGTTCAAATCCCACCAAGGCAGCTGGTGGAATTTAAATTCAATTAGTAGCCTGGAATTGAAAGATAGTCTGAAACTATCTATTGCAAAAACCCACTTAGTACACCAATGCCCTTCAGGGAAGGAAATCTGCCTTCCTTAATTGGTCTGGCCCACATGTGGCTCAAGATGCATAGAAGTGTGGTTGACTCTTAACTGCAGGGCAATTAGGGATGGGCATTACATGCTGGCCTTGCCATTGACACCCATGCCCCATGAGAGAATACGTTTCAGACAATGGCTGTCTTTAACAAGAGGAAAATCTAACCATTTTGCCTTAACGTTCAATGGCATTTCCCACTGAATCCCCCACCATCAACATCCTGGGATTACCATTAATTGGAAACTTAAACTGGACCAGACATATGTGGCTGCAAGAGCAGCTCAGAGGCTGGGAGTTCTGTGGTGAACCCCCGAGTCTGTCCACCATCTCCAAGGCACAAATCAGTAGTTTAATGGAATGCTCTCCACTTGCTTAGTTTAGTGCAGCCCTAAAAACACCCAACAAGGTTGAGAACTCTAGTATAACTCTTCATAATCATGCCCAGGGCCTAAGAGAGTGGGGCACAGACGTTGCCAAACTACTGGGGGCTGGTGGGTGCGTGTGGGTTGGGGGTTTGCAGGGTTGGCGGTGGGGGGGGGGGGGGGTGCGATTTGCGGGGGAGAAGGGTCGTGCCCTGGCTCAATGTTGTAAACAGAGCTTCTTGTGGCCCAACCTGAGCCACAGACCTGAAAGGCTGGCTTAAAAAAAACTCCGATCTGTCAGGACGAGAGCTTCGATTTTTTAAAAGTCGGCCTGTCAGTGTCAGGCCTGTTTCGCTATTTGTTGCTGCTCCCGACTTTCATGCGGCTTCGCGATTCTGAATTTTTTTTTAAATAAAAGCCTACCAGGAAATCACAAAGCTGCCTAAAGGCCAGCAGCAGTACAGCAGCAACTGAGGGTGTTCTGGCTGGAGGAGTCGGAGGGTTCGGGGAGTTGGGAGGGAGGTTAGAGAAGAGTTTGGGGGGGTTGGGGGAGGTTAGTGGAGGAGTTTGGGGGTTGGGAGAAAGTTAGAAGGGGTGTTTAGGGGATTTGGGGGAGGTTGAAGGATTGGAGGGGGCAATGGGGTAGGTTGGTGGGTCGGGGTAAGTTGATGGTTTGGTGGGAGGTTAGAGGGGGCTGGGAGGATGTTAGCTACAAAATTGAATTGCTTTTGTAAATGTAGTGATTTCTTTGTAGCCACTTCCCTAACAGTAGTTGATTGCTCTGTGATTCATTATCTTTAGAGAATCAGCATTGGACCTCCAATTTCACCATGGTTACAGTCACTCTGCCTACTGCATGCAGGTATTATGAAAGAGAGATAAAACCTCCATTTATACAGCACCTTTCACAATGTCCCAAGTAGCCTCACAGCCAACTAAATACTTTTGAGTTGTAGTCACTGGTATGATGTAGGCACCATTATCAAATGGCAGAGCAGGCTCCTGCTCCTCATGTGTATGTTTGTACGTCTTACTGGGATGGATGATATGATCTGGCTTAGATGGCCTTTGTCATCCAGAATTATCTTGTGAACAGAGGGGGGATCATGGTTGGGATTCTGTTTATTTTGTTTCTAATGTTACATAGTTGATATTGAAACTATATTGTACTTGGGAATCAGCAATCAGCAGAGTCTTCTGACTTGCTGATCAAGAAAATACAGATATAATTGTGAACCATTCAATCTTTGTCCTCTAGCCTCTTAAAAGTTGTGTCACACAGAAGCACCTGAGGGTTCCAATGCTTCTCACTGACAGTAAGGACCTATGTTGTTCAATAATTGGTTGCTCAGGAGTCATTTGATCTTTTTACCCTGTGAGATTACTGATAAAATAGAATCCAATTACACCCCTTCTATGAAATAATTATATTGAATATCATGTACCAAGGCAGAAGAAAGTCTTCTCCTACTTCTACAGGATGGAAAAGGCCTTAGGCAGTTAATCAGGTTGCAGGTACTGAATCTTTGAACTTACTACTGTGTCCATATGGTACAATGTGCGGAACATGTTTTTGAGGGACGAGACAGTCACTGAAATCAGTGTTATCATCAGCACAGTGATTACTGCACTTAATATTAATGATCCATGCTGCATATATATGGGACAATATTTGTAACCATATGTTAACAACATTTCACTGAGATCTTTCTGTGATTGTTTGATGAATTGGTTAGTGAATCTTGAAAGGGGGAAAATATATGCATGATTGAGGGGGAGGGCTAAATGGGGTGGTGGGGGGAGGGCCAGTGGGTGGTGAGGGATGGAATAAGATGCCTGGAAACAGAAGAAGAACTGGGACCATGATTTCTCTCCCTGACCCTAATCCTGCCAAAGGATCTTTGACATCCTGAGTTAAAAGTAAGGACCTATGTTTGGGTAAGTGTTTGGGTAAGGGGGAGAGGATACAGTCCCACATGATAGGGGCATAAATTGAGCAGCATCAAGTGTGAAGAATTTTGTGAGATTCATTATTCTGGATTCTTTGCAAATCCTTGTATGGGACCCCAGTGTTTACATGTCACATCAGTCAACTTTAGTTTATAAAAACACAGTGCTAATTCGAAGAAGAGCAATAAAGTTCTCCCTTGGCCCTGGCCAATATTTAACCCTCAAGCAACATTATTAAAGCAAATTATTGGGTCATTATTGTTGTTTAATGTTGTATATGCCTGCATGCCATTGTAATATAAAGCTGCTTGGCAGAGCAAGGGTTAATGTGGGACAGGAGAATAGCACTGCCCACAGTATGATTTATAGAGTCACATGGTAATAGGCTGAGAGAACAGTCCAAAACAAATACTCTGGAACCAGTCTGCGTGGAGCTAAGAGCACCATGGATGATAGTAAAATGGGTTCTGTAAATAGTTAAAGATCAACAATAAATGGCCCATGTTTAAATATACAAGTCTCAAGACCTCATCATTGAGACATCTAAAGAACCCATAGTACAACATAATCGCCAATGGTGGGATATCAACACCATCAGCATAACAGTACAACACGGTTGGCAGCAGGGGTTGCTTCTACAAGCTATCACATCAGAGATAGCACCATTATCTGACACGGTGATCCACGGTGATATGAAAGGTGGCAGTTACATGCATGAACACAGAACAGCAAGGTCAGTTCCAAGGCATCGCTGCAAGAGTTTCTCAGGGCAGTGTCCTTAGCCCAACCATCTTCAGCTGCTTCATCAATGACCTTCCTTCCAACATAAGGTCAGAAGTGAGGATGTTCGCTGATAATTGCATGATGTCCTGCGCCATTCACGGCTCCTCAGATAATAAAGCAGTACATGCCCAAATGCAGCAAGACCTGGACAATATCCAGGCTTGGGCTGGCAAGTGGCAAGTAACGTTTGTGCCACACAAGTGCTTTCTCCACCAAGAGAGAATCTAACCATCACCCATTGATATTCAATGGAATTACAATCACTGAATCCCCCACTATCAACCTCCTGGTGTTACCGTTGACTAGAAACTGAACTGGACTAGCCATATAAATACTTTGCCTACAAGAGCAGGTCAGTGGCTAGGAATCCTGCAGCAAGTGACTCACCTCTTCACTCCCCAAAGCGTGTCCATCATCTACAAGGCACAAGTCAGGAGTATGATGGAATACTCTACTTGCCTGGACGAGTGCAGCTCCAACAATGCTCAAGAAGCTTGACACCATCCAGGACAAAGCAGCCCACTTGATTGGCACCCCGTCCACAAACATTCACTCCCTCCACCACAGACACACAGTGGCAGCAGTGCACACCATCTACAAGATACACTGCAGACACTCAACAAACCCCTTAGACAGAACCCTCCAATCCCATGACCACTACCATCTAGAAGGACAAGGGCAGCAGATGCATGGGAACACCACCACCTGGAAGTTCCCTTCCACACCGCCATCCTGACTTGGAATTGTATCGCTGTTGCTTCATTGTCACTGGGTCAAAATCCTGGAAATCCATCCCTAACAGCACGTGGGGTACCTACATTACATGGACTTTAGCAGTTAAAGAGGCAGTTCACCACCACGTTTTGAAGGGTAATTAGCAATGGGCAATAAATGCAGGTCTAGTCAGCGATGCCCACATCCCATGAATTAGTAACAAAAAGCATCCAACTGTATGAAAAACTATAAGCAGCTGAAGCCGAGCTCGAGTGATGTATATCTTTCAAGAATATCTTGAAGAAACAATGTCAGAAGCTTTGCTACAGCCTTAGAAGCTGAGGAATCCACCAGAGTGAGTGGAAGATTATTGCAAATCCCCTAGTGACGCAGAGTAAAAAGAAAAAAAAAATCATGATAAATGACAAAAGTGGGTGAGCAAAAATACAAAAAAGCATCCGTGCTTACATTTTGAGTAGGCAGTGGTCCCAAGGGCTCTCCATCCTGAGTGCAGCTGAAAGAGAGCTGCAAGCAAAAAAAACCACAGGTTTTAGAAAAAAAACAGAGCTGTAAAAATCAGCTGGCAGCCAAAAGTTTAAGCTGAACCTGCAGAGTTTTAAAAAAAGAGACCTGCAGGCTTTAAGAACAACGTAAGTTTTAAAAAAAACCTGAGAGGAAAAAATGGCTACTGCACTTACAGCTCTTAAAGCAGTAATGACATTTAGAGCAGTAACTACAAAAGGACAAAAAAACAGCCATGGATGGAAAATTAGAAGAACCAGGGGCATTTGTGATATCAAGAGGACTAAACCAGACCCAAGAATGGGGATTTGGAGAAGGCAATTTTTAGTGAGAAGCACATTCATGAGAAATACAGGATTAAATAAGGAATCAAAAGATGTACATCTTGATAAATTTTTATTCATCTTTGGTTCATTTCTGGTGAAGTACTCCACAATCAACCTATAGATCCATACTCGGCAGCATTTGGTGAGATATTAAAGGGCTCTGATAGATATTTTAAATCCCCAAGAAAGCACCAAGGGCTATAGGCACCCCAGAGAGAGGGCAACTCCCAACTAAAGCACTGAAGGTAACAGGACATGCCAGAGGGAGGGCAACTACCAATAAAGCACCCAGGGCAACAAAAGGCCCCAAAGAGAGGGCAACAGATAACCACAGAGAGAGGGAGCCCAAAGACCCCAGAGCGAAGGAGGCAGATAGCAGTGCGGAGTGAGCAGATGACTGTGAAGGAAGAAAAGCTATCTGATGTAACTCAAAACATGCAAAAAGTAAATTAAGCTGTTCTACAGGAAAATGTTCGCATCAGAGCAAGATTTGAAGTACAAGAT
The DNA here is from genome assembly GCF_017639515.1 of Carcharodon carcharias. Taxonomy (NCBI): domain Eukaryota; kingdom Metazoa; phylum Chordata; class Chondrichthyes; order Lamniformes; family Lamnidae; genus Carcharodon; species Carcharodon carcharias. The sequence continues at coordinate 185,333,566 of NC_054472.1, read as the reverse complement.
TCAAACTGAGTATATACCACTGACAAAGCATGATAAACTGATGTCTTCAATGAACACAGCTGTTCAACATCTGAACCAACAAATTTCAGAGAAGACACAAAGGTATCAGGAGCAGATAAGGATCCTTAATTCCACAATTGGCAAATTAAAGCAAGAGTTGGGAAAACTCAACCAGATGTACAGCCAGGTGAAAGAGCAAGCAGAAAAGGCATGCATAGAAGTCACAACCTTGAAAGACTCCTTGAAGAATCAGTATGTAGCCATGGAAAAACATGAACAGCTAAAAAGGACATTGAATATTTCTGCAGAAAAAGCTGTGTTGGAAACATCTGTAGCAGTGAAACAATGCACTGAAGCCCAGAGTGAGTTGGCAAGAGATGAACCAGAAAATAAACATTTGAAAGAAGAGTTGATTGTCCTTCAAGCTCAAATGCAATAGGAATGCATAACCATTTAGCAACATGAAGAAACGATGACTGTCTTACACAGCAGCGTAGAAGAACAGCAGAAAGAAATCAAGTAGATACTGCTAAATTATAGGAAAAATCACCCAAGGGCACAGGACACAGGAGAGTACAAGAGGAGGATTCCCAAGCCAGGCAGTCAGCAGCACCTAGAGGAGAACCTGAGAGGAGGACCCTGGGACAGTCAGTCAGCAGCACCTAGCACCTAACATCATGTGAGAGACATAAGTTAATTGGTTGCTGAGGAACATTGTTAGGGAGTGTCATCAAGTAGCTGAGAATTAGGAAAACACAATTTTTTAAAGAATGGACGACTTACATTTAATTAAGAAACATAAGCAATAGGGAAATAAAGTTAAGCCAAGGCCAGGTAAAATAAAGCTGCATAAGTAAACCAAATTAAAATGAAGTTCGCCCAAGGGAAGTAAATTGAAGCCATTGCAGGATGGCTTGGTTGCATGGAATGCATTTCTTGTAATATGTGGGAAGCTGTGGACACTTCCAGTGTCCTAAACGACCACTTGTGCAGGAAATGTCACCAGCTCCAGAACCTTGAGCTCTGGGTTCCAGAGCTCGAGCGGCGGTTAGAGTCACTGTGATACATCGGCGAGGATGAGAGCTACGTGGATAGTACATTCAGAGAGGTGGTCACACCGCAGCTTAGGAACCCAGAGGCAGAAAGCAAATGGGTGACCACCAGGCAGTCTAAGAAAATTAGGCAGGCAGTGCAGGAGTCTCCTGGGGTCCCAGTCACCAATCAGTTTTCTGTTTTGGATACCGGTGAGGGTGTTGGTTCCTCGAAGGTGTGCAGTCAGAGCCATGTTTGTGACACCACAGCTCTGCTCTACAGGAGAGGAGAAAGAAGAGGGGAAGAGCAATAGTATTGGGGAATCGTTAGCAGAACAGCCAGGCATTTCTGTAGCTGTAGATGTGACTCCAGAATGGAATGTTGCTTCCCTGGTGCCAGGGTCAAGGATGTCATGGAACGACTGCAGGACACTCTTCTGGGGGAGGGTGATCAGCCAGAGGTCGTGGTCCATGCTGGTACCGATGACTTAGGTAGGAAAGGGGATGAGGCCCTGAAAGCTGACTTTAGGGAGCTAGGAAGGAGGTTGAAAAGCAGAATCTCTAAAGCAGCAATCTCCGGATTACTCCCAGTCCCACATGCAATAGGATATAGAAATAGGAGAATTGAGTGAATAGATACATGTCTACAAAGCTGGCATAGGAGAGAGGGCACCAGGTTCCTGAGGCATTGGGACTGGTTCTGGGGAAGGTGAGACCTTTACTAGCGGATGGTCTACACCTGAACAGGACTGGGATGAATATCCTCGCAGGGAGATATGCTAGTGTTGTTGGGGGGTTGGGGTTAAACTAGGTTGACAGAGGGATGGGAACCTGAGGGAAAATTCAGAGCAGGGAAAGGGAGGTGGAGAATTAGTGAGTGATCCTGAAAGACAGAAGCTGCACAGGTTAAATAGCGTACAGCACAGGAATTTGGAAGGTGTATATGTAAATGCGAGGAGCATAGTAACTGAAGCCAGTGAGCTGAGAGCACAAATAGACACATGACAGCTTGATACTGTCACTATAACGGAACCTTGGCTAAAGGAGGGGCAGAAATGGCAGCTCAACATCCCTGGATATAGAGTTTTCAGGCAGGATAGGGAGGAGAGAAAAAAAGGTGGGACTGTAGCATTATTGGTTAAGAATCAATTACAGCTGTGAGGAGGGATGATATACTAAATGAAGCATCAAATGAGGCCATATCAGTTGAGCTCAGAAATAAAAAAGGGGCAGCCATACTGCTAGGAGTGTGCTATAGACCCCCAAATAGTGGAAGGGAGACCCACAAGTAGTTAGAAGTTCAAATATGTAGACATATTTCTGAGTGCAAAAAGAGTAGGGTAGCAATCGTTGGAGACTTCAACTACCCTAACATCAATTGGGGTACGAGCAGTGTGAAGGAAATAGTGAGTGCAAAATTCTTGAACTGCATTCAAGAGAACTTTTTTAGCCAGCATGTAACAAGCCCAGCGAGAGGGGGCGCAATTCTATATTTAGTCTTAGGAAGTGAAGCTGGGGAAAGTGGATGAAGTAGCAGTGGAGGACCATTTTGGAGATAGTTACCATAATATAGTCAGATTTAGCATCATTATGGAAAAGGGTGAAGATAGAACAGGAGTGAAAGTTCCAAACTGGGGTAAGACAAATTTGACAAAGCTGAGAGGTGAGCTGGTGAGGGTGGACTGGACACAGCTATCAGAAAGAAAAACTGTGTCAAATCAGCAGGAGGCGTTCAAAGGTAAAATTCTACGGGCACAGTGTAGACGTGTCCCCACAAAGAAAACGAGTGGTACTGCCAAATCTAGAGCCCACTGATTATCCAGAAGCATACAGACCAAGATAGAGCAGAAAAAGAAAGCTTATGACAGTCACAAAAGCTTTAATACTATAGAAAGCCTACAGGAGTAAAGAAAGTATAGGAGTGAAGTAAAAATGGAAATTAGAAAAGCAAAGGGACGATATGGAAAAATATTGGCAGGTAAAATCAAAGAAAACCCTAAGATATTTTACCAGTATATTAAGAGCACGAAAATAGCCAAGGAAGAGGTAGGGCCAATCAGAGATGTACATGGTAACCTGTGGGTTGAAGATGTGGACAGGGTTCTCAATGAGTACTTTGTCTCTGTCTTCACTAAGAAGAGGAATGATGCAGACATTCTAGTTAAAGAGGAGGAGTGTGAAATATTAGAAACAATAAGCATAGTGAGAGAGGAAGTGCTGGGGGGACTGGCATCCTTGAAGGTGGATAAATCACCAGGGCCAGATGGATTTTATCCCAGGCTGTTGAAGGATGTTGAAGGGAGGAAATAGCAGATGCGCTGAGGGTTATTTTCCAATCCTCACGAGATGTAGGTAAGGTCTCAGAGGATTGGAGGTCTTCATAGTGGTATTGTTGCTGGACTGGTAATCCAGAGACCCAGGGTAAAGCTCTTGGGGCGCGGGTTCAATTCCATGGCAGATTTTGGAATTTGAATTTTTTAAAAATCTGGAATTGAAAGTCTACTGGTGACTATGAAACTATTGTTGATTGTCGTAAAAACCCAACTGGTTCACTAATGTCCTTCAGGGAAGGAAATCTGCTGTCCTTATCTGGCCTGGCCTACATGTGACTCCAGACCCCACAGCAATGTGGTTGACTCTTAAATGCCCCCTGAACAAGAGCAATTAGGGATGGGCAATAAATGCTGGCCTAGCCAGCAATGCTCTCATTCCATGAACGAATTAAGAAAAAAGTGTGCGAGGGAAAGGCAAGGACATTATGAGCCCCGGTCAGTCTGACTTCAATAGTGGGCAAATTATTGGAAACAATTCTGAGAGACAGGGTAAACTGTCACTTATAAAGGCAGGGATAGGCAGCATGGTTTTGTTAGGGGAGGATCATGGGTCTTACAAACTTAATAGAATTTTTTGAGGAAGTAACCAGGAGGATTGATGAGGGTGGTGCTGTGGATGTTGTCTACATGGGTTTCAGTAAGGCACTTGACAAGGTCCCACATGGCAGACTGGTCAGGAAAGTGAGATCCCATGGGACACAGGGGAAGGTGGCAGGTTGGATCCAAAATTGGCTCAGTGACAGGAAACAAAGGGTAATGGCTGATGGATGTTTTTGCGAATGGAAAACCATTTCCATTGGTGTTCCACAAGGCTCTGTGCTGGGGCCCTTTCTATTTGTTGTATATATTAATGATTTAGACTTAAATGTGGGAGGCATGATTGGGAAATTTGCAAATGACACAAAAATTGGCCATGCAGTTGACAGTGAAGAGGATAGCTGTCAACTCCAGAATTATATCAATGGTTTTGGTTGAGTGGGCAGAGAAGTGGCAAATGGAATTCAGTCCAGACAAGTGTGAGTAATGCATTTAGGGAAGGCAAACAAAGCAAGGGAACAGTCAATAAACGCAAAGTTATTGAGGGGTGGAGGAAGTGAGAGACATTGGAGTGCATGTCTTTGAAGGTGGCAGAACTGGTGGACAAGGTGGTCAAGAAAGCATATGGAATGCTTTCCTTTATTGGACGAGGTATTGAATATAAAAACAGGGATGTTATGATGGAACTGTGTAGAACACTGGTTAGGCCACAGCTGGAATTTTGTATACAGTTCTGGTCACCACATTATAGGAAGGACATAATTGCTCTGGTGGGAGTGCAGAGGAGATTTACAAGATTGTTGCCAGGGCTTGAAAATTGCAGCTATGAGGAGAGATTGGATAGGTTAGGGTTGATTTCCTTGGAACAGAGGAGGCTGAAGGGCGACCTAATTGAGGTGTGAAAATTGAGGGGCCTAGATAGGGTAGACAGGAAAGACTTGTTTTCTCCTAGCTGAGGGGTCAGTTAGCAGGGGGCATAGATTTGAGGTGATTGATAGATGGGGGGGACATGAGGAAAACCTTTTCACCCAGAGGGTGGTGGGTTCCTGGAATTCACGGCCTAAGTTGGTGGTTGAGGTTGAAATGCTCAACTCATTTAAAAGGTACCTGGATCTGCATCTGAAGTGAACTTGCAAGGCTATGGACCAGGTGCTGGAAAGTGGGATTAAAATGAGCGGCTGGTTTCTTTTTACTCTTTTTGGCCGGTGCAGACACGATGGGTTGAATGGCCTCTTTCTACACCATAACTTTTCTATGGCTCTACAGTTCTATCAAGATGAAACAAGCAAGCTTCACAAAGTAAAGCAAAACCTGTTGACGGAGCCTCATAGGTTACAGGAATTCCTTCAGACAAAGCTTATTCCTCTGAAAAATTATGAAGAGAAGCAAAATGAATTTAATGTCACTCTGACCAAACTAAAGAACCAGTTGACAGAGAAGACTCAGCAATGCTCAATATTCCAGGAGGAAGCTGAAAGCTACAAGAAACAGGCTGAATAGTTGAAGAAGCATTTGCATGGAGACATTGAAAGGCAAAGCTCTAGAACTCCCCAAACTGCAAGCGGACAATGAAGCCATGAGCAGCACAATTACAGAATGGAAACAAGCTAATCCTTCACCGGGGACAGACCTGGCCAAGAGAGAAACCAAAATGAAGCACAAAGGCAAAGTTCTGTTGCAGACAGAAAAAGGAGAGGCAGGAACGAGATTGGAGAATGTAAATCCCATAGTGAAGCACAAGGCACTAGAAGATGAAAAAGCTGAACTGAATGAAAGGAAACATTAGTTTACGAAATGATTTGGTAATAAAGCAACAAGCAAATGTTTGGCTGAAATTGTGAAACAAGTGGAAATGAAGGTTCCATTTGCAAAACATCAACATGGTGGACACCGTGGAAAACGAAAATTCGAGTCCACTCTAGGAAAGAATGGAGGGAACGTTCACTTCAGAAGGAATGGGACAAAACCACAGTGTCTGAAAAAAGACAGATTAGTTGTTAATAAAGGGAAACGCAATCTGAAGGAGCACAGAAGGCGAATCAAATGGAGATAGCCGAGTACCAGAAATGCAGAGTTTGACTAACATTCCTCCAGACTTGACAGACTGAGATGTAGAAGAACTGATAAGCCTCCAGACTGTCTGAACTTCTAAAGTCAGAGACCTGAGATGGGGGAGCAGAGATAGCAAGTAAAGGTTGTATTACAAATAGTTATACTCTGTTGGAAAGGGAAGTTTTCTTAGGAGAAGAAAATGGGATGTTGTATGATGTTATATGTGCCTGCAGGCTATTGTAATGTAAAAGTGCTCGGCAAGAGCAAGGGTGAATTTGGGAATGCAGAAAAGCACCACCCATGGCATGATGTATAGAGTAACATGGTAATCGACTGAGAGAAGAGTCTAAAAAGAACATGCTAGAACCAGCCTGCCTGGAGATAACAGCACCATGCATGACAGTCACCTGGGATCTGTAAATAGTTAAAGATTAACAACAAATGGTTCATGTTTAAATATACACATTTCAAGATCTCACCATTGAGACATCTAAAGATCCCATATTACAACAATTATTATATTTGCCTTGAGACCATGCTTCGCACAAACATTCATTCAAGTTCCCTACACAGTAAAAGATGCTTCAAAAAGTTCTTCATTGGCTGTAAAATGCTTTGGGACATCCTAGGGATGTAAAAGGTGCTAGAAGAAGGTTTTTCCTTTTTCTTTTGGATGCAGCCTGTACCATGAAGCACTATCACACTCATGCGGAACAGTTTAGCTCCATAGAAATGCTTAATTTGCCCAAATTAAAATGCACTGTTACTTCCCTCAAATTACAAACTAAGTCTATTCTATTAAGAACCTAATTTTGACCTGCCAAATATACAATTAAAAAGTCTCTTCTCTGGAGGAGCTGCTTTACTTGTAGCAATTACAACTTGGCAGGTGGAGAGCTAAACACTCCAGTTAGCTACATTTAACTCTCTGAGCGCAACCTACCCAAGACAGTTAATTCAATTGATGAGTCAAACTCAATCAACAAGAATTATGGAATCAGACAGCCAGAGACAGCCATTCAACCCATTGTGTCTGCTGCCAGCTCTTTGAAAGAGCTATCCAATTGTTCCCACTCCCCTGCCCTTAACCCATAATGATTCAATTTTTTTTCCCTTTTCAAGTATTTATCTAAGTCCATTTTGAAAATCTGTTTCCACTGCCCTTTAAGGAAGTGCATTCTAGATCATAGCAACTCTTTGTGCAAAACAAAATAGTCTCCTCATTTCCTCTCAATTACTGGAATCTCACAAAGGCAATATCACTGTTTCTTCGTTAATATCTTAGCTGCATTCTTCGTAAGATGGAGAACGATTACATTTTGATCCCGTTCTTCTGGGTTATACCTGTTCTAATGAATCAAACAGGAATGTTTTACATATCCTTGACTTAATGATATTGAAGATATTAATTTTTAAAATGCATAACTTATTTTTACATCTGGTCCGAGAACTTGGCAGTCACGAGGGGATTGTTTGTTTTAATGACATCTCTGCCATGATAGTTTTGTTAGAATGTAAATCACCCACAGCTAATGTACAAAAGGTGCTCATTTTTTAAATGGTGTCATAGCGAAATCTACATGAAATAGAACTCTAGATAATAAAGCACTTGCACTTATAAAGTGCCTTTGACAATTTCAGGATGTCCCAAAGCCCTTTCAGCCAAACAAGTATTTTTGAAGAGTACTCACTGTTGCAATGAGGGAGACATGGAACCAAGGTTCCACAAGCCTCAATCCCTCAGTTCCTCAGGGTAGTGTCCTCGGCCCAACCATCTTCAGCTGTTTCATCAGTGACCTTCCGTCCATTATAAGGTCAGAAGTGGGGATGTTCGCTGATGATTGCACAATGTTCAGCACCATTCACGACTCCTCAGATACTGAAGCAGTCCATGTCCAAATGCAGCAAGACCTGGACAATATCCAGGCTTGGGCTGACAAGTGGCAAGTAACATTCGTGCCACACACGTGCCAGGCAATGACCATCTCCAACAAGAGAGAATCTAACCATCGTCCCTTGACGTTCAATGGCATTACCATCATTGATTCTCCCACTATCAACACCCTGGGGATTACCATTGGCCAGGAACTGAACTGGACCAGCCATATAAATATGGTGGTTACAAGAGCAGGTCAGAGGCTGGGAATCTTGTGGTCAGTTACTCATCTCCTGACACCCCAAAGCCTGTCCATCAACTACATGGCACAAGTCAGGAGTGTGGTGGAATACTTTCCACTTGCCTGGATGTGTGCAGACCCAACAACACTCAAGAAGCTTGACATCATCCAGGACAAAGTAGACCGCTTGATTGGCACCACATCCACAAACATTCACCCCCTCCACCACCATTTACTATCCATTCATAATTGCCCTTGAGAAGGTGGTGGTGAGCTGCCTTCTTGAACCGCTGCAGTCCACGTGGTGTAGGTACACCCACAGTGCTGTTAGGGAGGGACTTCCAGGATTCTGACGCAGTAACAGTGAAGGAACAGTGATATATTTCCATCTCAAGATGGTGAGTGGCTTGGAGGGGAATTTCCAGGTGTTGGTGTTCCCATGCATCTGCTACCCTTCTCCTCCTAGATGGTAGTAGTCGTGAGTTTGGAAGGTGCTGTCAAAGGAAGCTTGGTGAGTTCCTGCAGTGCATCTTGTAGATGGTACACACTACTGCTACTGTGAGTTGGTGGTAGAGGGAGTGAATGTTTGTGAATGGGGTGTCAATCAAGCGGGCTGCTTTGTCCTGGATAGTGTCGAGCTTCTTGAGTGTTGTTGGATCTGCACTCATCCAGGCAAGTGGAGAGTATTCTATCATACTCCTGACTTGTGCCATGTAGATGGAGAGCAGGCTTTGGGGAGTCAGAAGGTGAGTTACTTACTACATTATTCAAGCCTCTGAGCTGCTCTTACAGTTACAATATTTAAATGGCTAGTCTAGTTCAGTTCTGGTCAATGGTAACCCCCAGGACATTGATCATCACTTATTCTTCTAAACTCCAATGGGTGTAGGGCTGACCTGTTCAACCATTCTTCATAAGACAATTCCCTCATCATAGCAATGAGTCAAGTGAACCTTCTCTGAACTAATTCAAATGCAAATATATCATTTTTCAAATAAGGGGACCAAAGCTCTGTTCAATATTCCAGATATGGTCTCACAAAGGCCTTGTACTGCTGTGCTTAAACTTCCCTACTTTTATATTCCATTCCCCTTGCAATATATGCCAACATTCTATTTGTCTTCCTAATCACTTGCTGTACCTGCATACTAACTTTTTCTGATTCATGTACCAGGAAACCTAGATTCCTCTGCACCCCTTTCTCCATTTAAATAGTACACTGCTTTTCTATTCTTCCTGCCAAAGTGAACAAATTCACATTCTCCCACATTATACTCCATCGGCCACATTTTGCCCACTCGCTTAACCTGTCCATATCCCTTTGCAGACTTGCTACCTCCTCTTGACAACTTACTTCCCTTCCTATCTTGGTGTCATCAACAGATTTAGCGGCCATACATTCAGCCCCCTTCATCCAAATCACTGATGTAGCTTGTAAATAGTTGAGGTCCCAGCACTGATCTCTGAGGCATTCTACTAGTTGCAGCTTGCCAATGTGAAAAAGACCTATTTACCCCTACTCTCTGCTTCCTGTTAGCCAACCAGTCTATTATCCATGCTGATATATTACCACCTAAAGCCTGTGCTCTTATCTTGTGCCACCTTTGATGTGGCACCTTATCAAATGCCTTCTGGATATCCAAGTACATCACATCTACAGGTTCCCCTTTAACCACCTTGCTTGTTAGTTCCTCAAGAAACTTTAATAAATTAGCTAAACCTTTCAGAAACCCATGCTGACTTTGCCTGATCAAATTATGATTTTCTATGTATTTTGCTATAACTTCCATAATAATGGATTCCAGCAACTTTCCTTGGACAGATGTTCGGTTAACTAGCCTGTGGTTTCCTGCTTTCTGCACCGCACCCCGCCCCCCCCCCCCCCCACCCCCCCTCCACCCCCCCCCTACCCCCCCCACCTCCACTCCTTTCTTGAATAAAGATGTCACATTAGCTCTTTTCCAATCCACTGGGACCCTTCCAGAATCTAAGGAATTTTAGGAGATTATAACCAATGCATTTACTGTCTCCGCAGCCACATCCTTTAAGACTCTAGGATGTGGGCCATCTGGTCCTGGGGACTTGTTAGCCTTTGGGCTGACCATTTCCCTAGTAATGGCATAATTGTTTTAAGTTCCACCCTCCCATTCACCTCTTGATTTTCAAGTATCTTTGGGAAGTTTTCCAAGCCTTCTACAGTGAAGACAGAAAATGCCTCCACCATTTCCTTGTTTTCCATTTTCAATTACCAGACTCATTCCCTAGAGGGCCAACACCAGCTTTAGTTACCTCTTTTCCTATTTAAATACTTGTAGAAAATCTTACTATCTGCTTTTATATTACTAGCTAGCATCTCTCATACTCTTCTTTCTCCCTCTTTTTTTTCTTAGTCATCCTTTGCTGGTTCTTAAACTTTGACCAATCTTCTGACCTACCGCTAATCTTTACAGATTCGTACAATGTTTCTTTCAATTTGATACTATCCTTAACTTCTTTATTCAGCCATGGATGATGCACCCTTCTCAGACAGTCTTTCTTTCTCACTGGGATAAATCTTTGCTGTGAGTTATAAATATCTCCATAAAAGTCTGTAACTGTCTTACCATTTAACCCAGTTTCCTAATTCACTGTAGCTCGATCTGCTTTCATGCCCTTATAATTACCTTTATTCAGGTTTAAAAGCTAGTCTTAGACTCACACCTCTTCCCTTCAAACTGAACATGAAATTCTATGATGTTATGATCGCTGGTGCCTAGAGACTCCTTTTCTATGAGGTCATTGATTAATCCTGCCTCACTGCTCACTATCAGGTCCAGAATAGCCTACTCCCTGGTTGGCTCTAGCACATACCGCTCTAAGAAATTGTCCCAAATACATTCTATGAACTCATGTTCCAGGCTACCTTTGCCAATCTGATTCACCCAACCTATATGGGTGACCCATGATTATTGGGGTAACTTTCTTACACGCCCCATTTATTTCTTCCTGTATACCCTGCCCTAGTGTGTAACTATTGGTAGGGGAGCTATAAACTAATCAACTTTCAGTGCTGGCTGTTGTATGTTCGGTCCTGGAGTTAGGCCTTTGATATAGTGACCTTTGAGGTTCCTGACCCAACAGCATTCTCATGCCAGTGCCCCTCTCAGATACCAAGCCATGCTACAGGCCCAGAAAACCATATTTAAAATATCTCCCTGGAGTTTTGCAGAAGGAGGCCACTGTTCACACCTGAAGCCCTGGAAGAGCTCAATAACATACGGACATAGGAAATAGGAGCTGAACAGGCTTCTCGTCCCCTCAAGACTGTTTTTCCCTTCAAAGGGATGATGTCTAACCTGTTTGTGTTTCAAGTACTACATTCCCATCTACCCCCAATAATCTTTGATTCCCTTGCCTAACAAGAATCTATCTACCTCTGCCTTAAAAATATTCCATGACCCCGCCTCCACCACCTGCTGAGGCCGAGAGTTCCAAAGTTGCACAACCCTCTGAGAGAAAAAAATTCTCCTCATCTCTGTCTTAAAAGGGCGACCCCTAACTTTAAAACAGTGCCCCCTAGTTCTGGACTCATCTACAAGAGGAAACATCCTTTCCATGTCCACCTTGTCAAGACCATTCAGGATTTTACGCTTTTTTATTATTCATTCACGGGATGTGGGCTTCGCTGGCTGGGCCAGCATTTATTGCCCATGCCTAGTTGCCCTTGAGAAGGTGGTGGTGAGCTGCCTTCTTGAACCGGTGCAGTCCGTGTGGTGTAGGTACACCCACCGTGCTGTTAGGGAGGGAGTTCCAGGATTTTGACACAGCGACAGTGAAGGAACGGCGATATATTTCCAAGTCAGGATGGTGAGTGACTTGGAGGGGAACTTCCAGGCGGTGGTGTTCCCATGTGTCTGCTGCCCTTGTCCTTCTAGACGGTAGTGGTCATGGGTTTGGAAGGTGCCGTCGATGGAGCCCTGGTGAATTCCTGCAGTGCATCAGCACACTGCTGCGACTGTGTGTCAGTGGTGGAGGGAGTGAATTTTTGTGGATGGGGTGCCAATCAAGAAGACTGCTTTATCCTGGATGGTTTCAAGCTCCTTGAGTGTTTTGGGAGCTGCACTCATCCAGAAAAGTGGGGACTATTCCATCACACTCTTGACTTGTGCCTCATAGATGGTGAACAGACTTTGGGGAGCTAGGACATGAGTTACTCGCCGCAAAATTCCTAGACTCTGACCTGCTCTTGTAGCCACGGCATTTATATGGCTAGTCCAGTTCAGTTCCTGGTCAATGGTAACACCCAGGATGTTGATAGTGGGGGATTCAGTGATGGTACTGCCATTGAACATCAAGGGGTGGTGGTTAGATTCTCTCTTGTTGGAGATGGTCATTGCCTGGCAGTTGTGTGTTGTGAATGTTACTTGCCGTAGGCTGCTTCAGTATCTGAGGAGTTACGAATGGTGCTGAACATTGTGCAATCATCAACGAACATCTCCACTTCTGACCTTATGATGGAAGGAAGATCATTGATGAAGCAGCTGAAGATGGTTGGGCTGAGGACACTACCCTGAGGAACTCCTGCAGTGACGTTCTGGAACTGAGATGACTGACCTCCAACCACCACAACCATCATCCTTTGTGCTAGGTATGATTCCAACCAGTGGAGAGTGTCCCCCTTGATTCTGATTGACTCCAGTTTTGCTGGGGCTCCTTGATGCCACACTCGGTCAAATGCGGCCTTGATTTCAAGGGCAGTCACTCTCACCTCACATCGGGAGCTCAGCTCTTTTGTCCATGTAATTCAAGCAAATCACCCCTCACTCTTCTAAACTCCAGTGGAAACAAGCCCAGTTTGTCCAACCTTTGCTCATAAGACAACCCACCCATTCCAGGTAGCAATTTAACAAACCTCCACTGAACTGACTCCAACACATTTACATCCGTCCTTAAATAAGGAGACCAAAACTGCACACAGTATTTGAGGTGTGGTCTCACCAATCCCCTGTATAACTGAAGCATGACATCCTTACTTTTATGTTCAATCCCTCTCATAAAAAAGGATAGCAGTTCATTAGCCTTTTTACTTATTTGCTGTACCTGCATCCTAACATTTCTCATGCACCAGAACACCTAGATCCTTCTGCACCTCGGAATTCTGCAGTCATTCTCAGTTTAAGTAATACTTTGTTGTGAACAGCTGCCAGTGAATAGCTTCACATTTTCACACATTATACTCCATCTGCAAAGAGATCTGTAAAACTGACTCAAGCATCAGGACCGCTCAGAAAGTCACTTCAGTGCTTAACTATGGGATCATACCAATCGACAAAAAGGAACATCTTTTGCCAGAACAATCAATAATCTGTGTGCATTGTTGCATAAACCAAATAGTTAATGTCCTATTTTCCATCTAGTCCAGTTCATTACGAAAAGGTAGGAGGTAGAATCCTGCCTCTGAGCCAGAAGATTCAGGTTGGAGTCCCAACCCAGGCCTTGGTGGTCAAGGAGGGCGCGTTCATAACGTGGCCAAACAGGTTGATAGTCAACCTGCAAATCTTCCAACACACACAAATGGCAGGTGGTAAGACTGGGAGAGGATCCTGGTCTGCCATGTGATGGAAAGAACATTGGAGCCTCCACTATCACTATCCATAGCTCCAGCCTACAGCTTTTTGCATGTAAAAGTGCACATTGCCACAGCAACTTGGACTCCCTGAGTGAATTGTAACACATCACCAGCAGTTCATTTTATTTGAAGATTGTGTTCATATATAGAATCAAAGCAAGTGGACCTCCAATACTCTGAGATCTCTGCACTCCTCCAATTCTGGCCTGGCCCATTCTCAAATTCCTTCACCTCACAGTTTGCAGCCATGCCTTCAGCTGTTTTGGTCCTAACTTTGGAATTCCCTCCTTAAACATCTCTGCTGCTCAACCTCTCTCTCCTCCTTTAAGACCCTCCATAAACCCTACCTCTTTGAGGGGGCTTTGTTGCCTGCGCTAATGACTCCTTATGTGGCTCAGTGTCAAATTTTGTTTGATAGCTCTGCTGTGAAGTGACTTGGAGCATTTAACCACATGAAAGGTACTATATAAATTGCAAGTTGTTGTTGTTGCAAGTGGGCTGCTAACTTTCATCTGACGATCAAGTTACCGCATATATACAAAGCCCCTTGTTAACTCAGCTCATTTAATGAAGCAAAAGGGATTAAACTCCATCAGTATCCACTTATCTATAAGAAAAGATTGAACACATTGGAGCTCTTGTCTCTAGGAAGGAGAAGGGTGAACTAATAGAGGTCTTTAAAATTACAAAAAGGTTTGATCGGGTACAGATAGAGAGATGTTTCCACTTGGGGGGGAAGACCAGAACTAGAGGCCAAAAATATAAGATAATCACTTAGGAGAAACGTCTTGATCCACAGCAACATGGTTAAACATACAAACTTCTGAAGGGGCTTGATAGGGTAACCATGGAGAAATTGTTTCAGCTAGTCAAGAACATGGGAGCACAGTCTCAGGAGAAGGCGCCAATCATTTACAACTGAGCTGAGGAGAAACTGCTTCGCTCAAAAGGATTGTGAGTATTTGGAATTCTCCACCTCAGAAGGTTGCGGGTGCCCCATCGTTGAAACACTTAAAGACTGGGATGAACAGATTTTTGGCGTCTCAGGGAATCAAAGGAAAATGGGGAGCAGGTGCAAAAATGGAGTCGAGGCTGAGGAACAGCTATGATTGTGTTGAATGGTGGAGCAGGTTCGATGGGCCCTGTGGTGTGCTCCTGCTCCCATTTCTCTGATTTCTGAAATGACACATCAAGGCACTCATTAACGTAATTAGGGATGGGTAATAGACTGGCATCGACACTGATGTTCACATCCCGTGAATGAACAAAAAAGAGGGAAAGGGACGGGAGGATGTTCCAGATAAGGTGAGATGAAGTAGAGGGGGGGGGGGGGTGTTGAGTGGCCTGTTTCTGTCCTGTAAACACTCTGTAACTATGTAGCATATGACTACAAGTATTATTTTCTGAATGACACTGTAGCTGCCATGACGCTTTCAACCTTTGGCAGTCTAGTAGCTCTCCTAGTTTTACAGGGAAGGGCTGCATTCTTCTTGGACTGCAAGACTATCCAACAATATCATGGATACTGACACCATTGAGAAGGACTATGACTGGGGCAGTGAAAAGCTACAGCGAGGCTTACATCCACATTTCAGTCAAACCATCTACAGAGCATACAGGAGAGAAAGTTCAGACGTCGACTTAGGTGGGTGTTAGGCCTTGAACTATTGGCTTGCTCATGTGAGGTGGCCTGTTGAGTCTCATCTACAACTTCAATCTTCAGAAGAGGTAGGAGATTGAATTGCGGGATTGGTACAGAATTGTTACAGCGCAGAAGGAGGCCATTCAGCCCATCGTTTCTGTACCAGCTCTCCGAATGAGCAATTCACTTAGCGCCATTTTCTCGACTTCACCCTCATAAACCTGCACATGCTTCATTTTCAGATAACAG
The DNA here is from genome assembly GCF_017639515.1 of Carcharodon carcharias. Lineage (NCBI taxonomy): Eukaryota > Metazoa > Chordata > Chondrichthyes > Lamniformes > Lamnidae > Carcharodon > Carcharodon carcharias. The sequence continues at coordinate 185,317,997 of NC_054472.1, read as the reverse complement.
TCTAATTCTCTTTTGGAATGCTTCCATTGAACCTGCCTCCACCACACTCTCATGCAGTGAATTCCAGATCCTAACCACTCACTGTGTGAAAAAGATTTTCCTCATATCACTTTTGCCAATTACCTTAAACCTGTGCCTTCTCATTCTCAATCCTTTCATGAGTGGGAACTGTTTCTGCCTATCTACTCTGTCTAAACCTCTTATTATTTTGAACACCACTACAGATTTCCACTCTGCCTTCTTTTCTCCAAGGTAAGCAGTCCTAACTTCTCCAATTTATCTTCATAACTGAAGTTCCTTCTCCCTAGAACCAATCTCATGAATCTGTTCTGCACTCTCTCCAATGCCTTCACATCCTTCCTAAAGTGCGGCACCCAGATCTGGACACAATACTCCATCTGAGGCCTAAATAGTGTCTTGTACAAGTTCAACATAAGTTCTTGCTCTTCTATTCTATGCCCCAATAATAAAGCCCAGGTCACTGTACGTTTTACTAACTGCTCTTTCAACCTGTCCTGCCACCTTCAATGATTTATGACATATACACCTAGGTCTCTCTACTCCTGCACCCCCTTTAGAGATTTACTCTTTATTTTACTTTGTTTTCCATGTTCTTCCTACCAAAATGAATCACCCCATATTTCTCCACAGGGACCTTCATCTGACACCTGTCCACCCATTCCACCAAATTGCCTATGTCCTTTCATAGGTCTATACTATCCACCTCACAGGTCACATTGTTTCCAAGCTTCATGTCATCCACAAATTTTGAAATTCATTGCAATATTTAAACCAGATGGGTTTTGATAAACATGTCCACACAGCAGCAAAGTTCTGACGGCAGCAACAGCCTGGAATAACAAGTTGTTCACATCAGAACTGAGGGGCTACATGCCAATGACTCAAGTACCTTTGACTGTACAACCACAAGTTGATGAATGTCACCTGGAGAACCCAACACAAGGGTGCAGAGATCTACCAGCAAGGCAGAACAGATTCATCCCAAAGGTGGATCTAAGGAGCATGTGCTTTCTTTAAAAACTGTCCCAAACAAGTCTCCAACCACTAGCATTGGTTGTACAGCAAGGTCTAGTCCATTAATATATATCAGGAAGAGCAAGGGTCCCAACACTGACCCCTGGGTCAACCTGAAAAACACCCATTAACCATGAGGGAGGCAGTGGTATAGTAGCATTGTCACTGGACTGGTATTCCAGAGATCCAAGGTAATGCTCTGGGGACTTGGGTTTGAAGCCCACCACGGCTGATGGTGGAATTTGGATTCAATAAATATTTGGAGTTAAAGGCCTAATGATGACCATGAAACCATCGTTGTGAAAACCCATTTGGTTTACTAATGTACTAACCTACATATGACTCCTGATCCACAACAAAAGTGGGTGGCTCTTAAAAATGCCCTCTGATAAATGCTGGCCTAGCCAGTGATGTTCACATCCAATGAATTTAAAAAAACATGCTGCTTACCAATTTTGTATCCATCTTTCCTTTTATTCCATTTTGCTTACTAGTCTGTTGTGAAAGCCTTGAAGAGACTTGAAGAGAACAGAGCAGCTGGATCCCCTGTAGCTGAGAATCATAGATGGGAAGAGAAGAGGAGGGTGTCAGTCAGCAGCAGCGACAGAATTGAGTGACAGATCTATTGGAACCACATTCAATCCTTGCCATCTGCCCTGTGCAGTAAACAGAAAAGAAAAGATTGCCTTTCACAAACTATGGACTTTCAAAAGTGCATTAGGACAATGAAGCATTTTTTGGACTATATTCATTGCTGTAATAAGGACAATAGTCAGGTTGGTTTTTCCTATTAAGATTTAGCTTACTTCATTGATAGCGAACATCACACAGAGGCCCAAAGGACACAATCATATTTCCATGGCAAAAATGGTTAGGATTTCATTCAGAACAATTAGGAACAACAACACTTAAGCAACTATCCAGAACAAAGCAGTCCATTAGATCAGCACCTTATCCACCACCTTAAACATTCACTCCCTCCATCACCAACAACGCATGGTAGCAGCAGTGTGTACCATCTGCAAGATGCACTGCAGCAACTCACCAAGGCTCCTTCGACAGAACCTTTTACTACCTAGAAGGACAAAGTCAGCAGATAGATGGGAACAACACCATCTGGAAGTTCCCCTCCAAGTCACTCACCATCCTGACTTGGAATTATATCGCCGTTCTTTCACTGTCGCTGGATCAAAATCCTGGAACTCCCTCCCTAACAGCACTGTGGGTGTACCTACACCACATGGGCTGCAGCGGTTCAAGAAGACAGCTCACCACCACCTTCTCAAAGGCAATTTGAGGGGAGGCGATGGGGTAGCGATATTATCGCTAAGCTAGTTATCCAGCGACCCAGCGTAATGCTCTGGAGACCTGGGTTTGAATATTGCCGTGGCAGACGGTGGAACCTGAATCCAATAACAATCTGGAATTAAAAGTCTAATGATGACCGTGAAGTCATTGTCGATTGTTGTAAAAAACCCATCTGGTTCACTAATGTCCTTTAGGGAAGGGAATCTGCCATCCTTACCTGATCTGGCCTACATGTGACTCCAGACCCACAGCGATGCGGTTGACTCTTAGATGCTCCCTGAACTAGGGATGGGCAATAAATGTTGGCCTAGCCAGCAATGTTTACAGTTGAAAAATGATTTTTGTTTTAAAAGAGAGCATCCAATCTGTCAAAGCCCAACAATTTTGAAAGGTTGTGAATATTGGAACTGAACATTTTAATGAGAATCTCTATGGTAAGTTTTGACTTTTCCATATTTTCTTTAGAATTCAACCAACGCTTTTCAAACTGTGAGAGGCCAGTGCAGGGTAAAATTTAACTTTAGTGAAAATAAATGAGATAGGAATTGAAAGTTTTGTTTCCTTGCTTCTCTATTTTATTATGAAAAGATTAATTTACTTTCGGTGATTGAATACTGGGAGTGATTTATGGCTATAAAGTAAAACCAGAAAGTGCTGGAGAATGCTAAGACAGCATCTGCGGAGAGAGAAACAGAATTAGCATGTCAGGTCAAAATCCTTTCATCAGAACTGAAAGTTGTTGAAAATGAAGAGTTTTTAAACAATTACAGGGTGAACAGGTTAATAGACACAAACCAGAAATCCTGCTGGAGGAAAGAGCAGAGCTTCTTCAAGCTGGGCATGCCTGGAATAGAAGGTGTAAGTGAGTTAAAGCCTAATACAGGAGAAAAATACTGTGGATGCTGGAGATCCGAAATAAGACGAGAACATTCTAGCAACACTCGGCAGCTCAAGTACTTTTTGTGGATGGGGAATTTCTGGGCAATTTTCCACATAGCCAGGTAGATGTCAATGTTGGAGCTGTACTGGAACAGCTTGGCTAGGGGCACAGCAACTGCTGGAGCACAAGTGTTCAGTACTATTGCCGGAATATTGTCAGGCCCCATAGCCTTCACAGTATCCAGTGCCTTCAGCCGTTTCTTGATATCAAAGTGGCTGAAGACTGGCATCTGTGGTGCTGGGGACCACTCGGCACTTCTGACTGAAGATTGTAGCGAATGCTTCAGCCTTATCTTTCGCACTGTTGTTCTGGGCTCCTCCGTCATTGAGGATGGGGATATTTGTGGAGTCTCCTCCTTCAATGAGTTGTTTAATTGTCCACCACCATTCATAACTAAATGTGGCAGGATTGCAGAGCTTAGATCTGATCTGTTGGTTTTGGGATCGCTTAGCTCTGTCTATCACTTGCTGCTTCAGCTGTTTAGCATGCATGTAGTCCTGTGTTATAGCTTCACCAGGTTGACACCTCATTTTTAGGTATGCCTGGTGCTGCTCCTGCCATGCCCTCCTGCACTCTTCATTGAACCCCTGGCTTGATGATAATGGTAGAGTGGGGGATATGCTGGGCCAAGAGGTTGCAGGTTGTTTTTGAGTACAATTCTGCTGCTGCAGATGGCCCACAGCGCCTCATGGATGTCCAGTCTTGAGATGCTAGATCTGTTTGAAATCTATCCCAATTAGCACGGTGGTAGTGCCATATAACATGATGGAGGGTATCCTCAGTGTGAAGACAGGTCTTCATCTCCACAATGACTGTGCGGTGGTCACTCCTACCGATGCTGTCATGGACAGATGCATCTGCGGCAGGCAGGTGGGTGAGGGTAAATATGTTTTTCCCTCTTGTTGGTTCTCTCATGACCTGCTGCAGACCCAGTCTAGCAGCTATGTCATTTTGGACCCAGCAAGCTCTGTCAGTGGTGGTGCTACTGAGCCACTCTTGGTGATGGACATTGAAGTCCCTGATCCAGGGTACCTTTGTTACCTTGCCTCCCTCAGTGCTTCCTCCAAGTGGAGTTCAACATGGACTAAGTCATGCTGGTGGTGTGGGGAGCTTTCCTTGCCTATGTTTGACCTGATGCCATGAGATTTCATGGGGTCCAGAGTTGATTTTGAGGACTCCCCGGGCAAATCCCTCCTGACTACATACCACTGTGTCATCTCCTCTGCTGAGACTGTCCTGCCAGTGGGACAGGACACACCCAGGGATATTGATGGTGGTGTCTGGGACATCGTCTGTAAGATATGATTCTGTAAGGATGACTATATCAGGCTGTTGCTTGGCTAGTATGTGAGACAGCTCTTCCAATTTTGGCACCAGGTGTTTGTAAGGAGGACTTTGTAGGGTCAACAGGGCTGGGTGTCGTTCCTGGTTCCAACGTCAATACCAAGTGGCCTGTCCGGTTTCATTGCTGCTAGACTTCGTAGCGGCTTGATACAACTGAGTGGCTTACTAGACCATATTTCATGGGGCAGATAGGAGTCAGCCACATTGCTGTGGGTCATGTAGACCAAGTAAGGATGGCAGATGGGTTTTTACGACAATTGTCAATGGTTCTGTGGTCATCATTAGACTTATTCCAGATTTTATTGAATTCAAATTCCACCATCTGTGGGATTCAAACCCGGGTCCAGAGCATTACCCTGGGTCTCTGGATTACTCATCCAGTGACAATACCACTACACCACCACCTTCCCACAAGTTCTCAGCAATTCCCTTAGCGAGGACAATTTTGGGGGAAATTGGGAATGTATGGAGGGAGGAAATTAAAAAGACCTAGACATCTTCAAAGATCATCCTTACCTCGAGGAGTTGGCATTGCTTTAATATCCTCTATTTTACTTGGACGGTGACGTATGCCATCCCTGAAATAAATAAAACTGGACAAATTGATCTGCTGCACATTGATGGCACATTTCAGTCTGTTGAATACCCGTTCTTCATTATGTGCCACTTGCATCAATAAGTGCAGATTATGGTCATGTTCTTCCTTTGTTCTTCAACAACAGCTATGTCATCAGTGATACAGATGCATCCTAGCCTAGTGCATGTAATGCAATCCATGTGATGTTGATACAGATCCTGGCTAACAGTTATCCTGAAAAGAAGTCGTTGAAAACAGCATCTTTCGAATGGGATACTAGTCTAGTTTGACTTCAATTTGTCTTGTACGGCAAAGCTGCACTCAAGGACCAATGGAGGGACTTGCATTCTTCTGCATGTTAAATTGTTGCAACTCCCTTGAAACTGTCAGTTTCGTCAAAACATTCTGGACATTTCAATATTGGGTCATGAACTGAGGTGACAGGAGAAGTATTTCTGAGGTTGATTTCCCATGTGATGTATGACTAATTCCATGGATTGTTATTAGTGTGAGGCCACCAGTAGACCTCCAATCACCAGGCCTTTGACATCCAGAATGTAGAACACCTGCAACATCCAGGAGGATTGATTATACTTTGCACTCTAGAACTATGGCTCCTGCACATGGAATTGGTGAACCATTGTACGTTGAATGTTGCACACTAATAGGCTCCAGCATGGTCGTCCACATCTGTGGATACATGTTCTTGAGAATTCACATGGGTAGTAGCATGTTGGCACTTGCCCCTGTGTCAATCTTGGCCAATAACAAATAGTTACCAACTATCTTAGGGCAGATAATTTGAAAACAAAAACAGAATTATCTGGAAAAACTCAGCAGGTCTGGCAGCATCGGCGGAGAAGAAAAGAGTTGACGTTTCGAGTCCTCATGACCCTTCAACAGAAGGCTTCCATGAGAGTGGATGCGGTCATCAACTCCATAATTCTGTCTGCTAGCTTTGTGTTTGAAAAATCACAGTATGTACCCTTTCCTCTGCATCTGCTGATGACCTGGTCTATGGATTCTGTAGGCTGTTGGCGAAATGGAATGAAAAACTCTAGTTGAGATTTAACCTGATTCTGAACAGGTCTTCCAAAGTAGTTCATATCTTTTGGGGATCCTTTAGTTCATCTGCTGTTAATCCTGCCTGAAAGGGTGGTAGAGGCAGAAACCCTCAGAACATTCAAGAAGTATTTGGATGTGCCATGGCATACAAGGCTATGGGCCTAGTGCTGGGAAATGGGATTAGAATAGTTAGGTACTTGTTTGACCAGCCCAGGCTTGATGGGCTGAAGGGCCTTTATCTGTGCTATAGACGCCTGTGACGATGTGGTTCTGTGACTCTAATGTATTCAGCCTGTGTAGGCCTTCATTCCCAATTGCTAGGTGCATTTGCCTGGCTTGCTTGTCTGGTTCAGACACTCCCGAATCAAGAAACCATAGCTCCATACGGTATTTAAACATTCCGAATTCAGATAGTATGGCAGCTCCATCCCAATTTAGAGTGGGGAATTTTGTGGACATTAATATCACTTTGACCTCCCTTCTCCTATAATACCTGGGATAAGTATCGCTGTAGCTGCTTTCGCGCAGTTTCCTGAAGCTCCGCCCATTATTATCAGAACCTTCTCTGCCCGATTTTTATCATGGCTTTGTTTTGTTGTGATTTTTTTTGTTTGACTCTCCATCACCCCATGATCGGAACGCACAGCTCATTCACGCTGGCCTCCAGTAGGACTTGTTATCCACCATAGTGGACACCATCGGCTGATCCCATTGTGCTTTCACACCGCCGTGAAACCGGTTGCTGCCCCTCACGCTGCATTGTCACTCCCCCTCCCACCATGACGCCCACGGCCAATGGGAGCGGACGATCCTGCCCATAGGCTCAATAATGGCTGTTGTAATGTGCCTTTAAGGGATTGTAGCTATTGATCCAGCCCACATCCTGGTCACTGGCCTTTCCCGACTGATATAACCCGATGCTGGTCCTCTCGAACTGCTGTCCCGCCCCCTGAACTGACAGACAGGCTAGGCACTGCAGTTTCACCGCGAGGCCTCCTTCAGCTCGCCAGCTTTCTATTTGAGTGCCATCTCGGCACTGTGTCTTCAAAGCTCCTCTGTGCCGTTAGCACGCAGCATTCTCAACAATCTCCCACGCTTCAACCTCATCGTGGTCTGGCTAAAACATCAAAAGCTGTCTCACGTCATGTCGCATGATCTAAGGCTGTTCAATGTGAGGCAGGCTGAGCATGTTTCATTTAGAAGGAACTACTTCTGTGCACCATGTCATGTGGGTTATAATGACATAAAGGCACCAATCGCTCATAGGGGATTGGGTAAATATGTTGTGGGTTCAATTATCAAGGTTAGGCTCATGAGAACACATATACATGGATACAAAGCTTGAATAGGCCCCAGCAGAGCTGTGCGTGTGAAAGCAAAAGTAAGACTAAATTGGAACACGTGACACACTTCCTTTCAAGTGATGTCATGCTACTATCCTTTAAAGGCATATTATAACAACTATTATTGAGCCTATGGGCAAGCTCGTCCGCTTCCCTTGGTAGTGGGCGTCATGGTGGGCGGGGGAGTGACAATTCTGCTGGAGGGGCGAATTTGTTTTCACGGCGGTGTGAAAGCACAGTGAGGTCATCCGACGGTGTCCGCTATGGCAGATAACAAATCCTACCGGAGGCTGGCGTGAACGCGCTTTGCAGTCCGATCATGAGGTGCAAAGTAAGACCTGACCGGATTCATTCCCCACCCCCCCCACCCACGCCCAATTTACCATTACATCATCGGAAAAACACGTTGGCCCAGAACACACCTGGACAAGCGGGATGTGCAGTAGTGGTGACTTAGCATTAGGGCCTTGCCCAGATTGCGGATATCCAAGCAGCGGAAGATGCTGGAGCCCTTAAGCTACCCGACCCTGGTGGAACACGTGCATCACATGCTGGGTGGATTCTCATGGACATGGCTCCACCATGAAGCAGCTCACGGAAGGCAGGAGGTCTCTGTTGATGCTTCGGGTCTGCTTGGGAACATCACGGTCTTGGCCATGGACTGCTATGGATGATCGGCGTGGTGGGGTTGGGGGGGAGAGGAAAGCCTAGCTGTGAGTGGGAGGGGAAGGTGTACCAAGGTTGTGCAGGAGGTAGTGGGGATGAAGGTGTCAGTGGTGGTGAGTCTGGGAGGAGGAAGGAGGGAGTATGGGAGAGGAGGGTGTAATGAGGAGAACGTAGCAAGTGGGAAGGTAGGTGTAAGGGAGGAGGAAGGTGTAAGGGAGGGAGTTCTGAGGGGGAGAAGGTGTTTGGTGGGGAGGAGGGGGTATGGGTGGAGAAGGGAGTAAGTGGGGTGGGGGGTGGGGGGGGTTGTCCAAGTGAGCATGTAACAGAAGGGGTCTGTGACGGAGAGAACCGAAGGTGGGCATGGTAGGAGGGAATGGTGAGCCAGTAGGGTGGGAGGGTTAGGGTGTGTCGTTACTGAAGGGACGAGGAGAGTTGTTAGTGGTGACAAGTACCAGAGGCAGACATGAACCCTGGAGAGTAGGAAGGAGGAGCTTGTGGAGGTCAATGTGGATGAGGTGAGATTGTCAGGAAGGTAGGGGATGTGCACGTTCACCTGGACATCCTGGAAAGACAAGGGTTCTGGTTCAAAGGGAACATAGGGAGGTGAAAGGTGATGCCAGGGGAGTCGATAGTGATGGGGGAAAGGACATGGATGATTGGGGTAAGGGAAAGGATGGGGGAGCTGACGGTATACTTGACCATGACCACAGTTGTTGAAATCTAAAGTAAGCGGAGCCTCGTATTGAACGGGCACAGGTGCTGCATGGGAGTGTGATCTGTGGCGTCCCACAGGGGTATGGACTGGGACCTCAACTTTTTATGATTTACTTCAATGACTTAGATGAGGAGATTGAAGATGTGGTAGCTAAATTTGCCGATAAGACAAAGATAGGTAGGAAAGTATGTTGTGAAGAGGACATGAGGAGGTTGCAGGTGGATATAGATAGGTTGAATGAGTGGACAAAGATCTGGAAAATGGAGTTTAATGTGGTAAAATGTGAAGTTGTTCACTTTGGCAGAAAGAACAAAAAAGCAGAGTATTATTTAAACAGAGAACGGCTGCATAATTCTGAGGTTTAGAGGGATCCAGGTGTTCTAGTGCATAAGTCACAAAAAGTTGGTATGCAGGTACAGCAAGTAATTAAGAAGGCTAATGGAACGCTATCCTTTATTACGAGAGGGATTGAACATAAAAGTAAGGATGTTATGCTTCAGTTATACAGGGCATTGGTGAGACTGCATCTCGAATGCTGTGTGCAGTTTTGGTCTCCTTATTTAAGAAAGGATGTAAACATATTGGAGACGGTTCAGAGGAGGTTTACTAGATTGATACCTGGAATGAGTGGGTTGTCTTATGAGCAAAGGTTGGACAGACTGGGCTTGTTTCCACTGGAGTTTAGAAGAGTGAGGGGTGATTTGATTGAACTATACAAGATCCTGAACGGCCTTGACAAGGTGGACGTGGAAAGGATGTTTCCTCTTGTGAGTGAGTCCAGAACTAGGGGGCACGGTTTTAAAATTAGGGGTCACCCATTTAGGACAGAGATAAGGAGAATTTTTTCTCACAGAGTGTTTTGAGACTTTGGAACTCTCTGCCTCAGAAGGTGGTGGAGGTGGAGTCATTGAGTATTTTTAAGGCAGAGGTAGATAGATTCTTGTTCGGAAAGAGAATCAAAGGTTATTGGGGTTAGATGGGAATGTAGAATTCGAAAAACAAACAGATCAGCCATGACCTTATTGAATTGTGGAGCAGGCTTGAGGGGCTGAATGGTCTACTCCTGTTCCTATTTCTTATCTTCTTTTGTTCATATGTAGTGGGTGGGCAGAGATGCAGGTCAGCTCAGATAGAGAACTGAAAGAGGAGGGCACTGAAAATGCTCGGGACAGTGAGTTGAGTGTGATGGATGAAGGCTCCACATGCTAGGAGAATGCTGGTACGAGGCTCTGAAAGGCCCTGCCACACACACATATCTCCCTCCAGAATCGCCCATGGTCCAGCTGTGTGCAGCTGAACTGTTAGTGTCGGGTGGGGGGGGCTGCAGTGGGAGGACTCATGGAGCCTGTCAATGAAGCTGAAAGACACCATTACACATTATTCAGTGAAAGTGAATTTATTTTCAGATTATAAACTGACAAAATATGTTCACCTGTACAACCACTTGTGATCAGGATTTCTTAACTTTTCTAGGCCCACCACTTCTTCTAGGTGCTGCCCTGACATCCGCAGCAGGTATATGTCCTCTGGAGAGCCGAGGCTTTGAGGGCTCTGGTTTGCTTGGCTGTCCTCCTGTGGGCCAGCTGCTCCCTCTGTGGTGACAGAGGATGAGGTTGAGGGGGGTCACAGGCAAAAGGGAATTGGAGGGAGCAGACAGCCTCTGAGATCCCTGAGTGAATGACCCAGGGGTGTCCAGCTGTCGCTCCTCCTCCCTTCGGATGCCCGAGGGCCCCTGTCTGACTCCTTGAGGGCAAGGAGCATCTGGAGGGATATCGAGGTGCCCCCTTTCCCTCTTGCATTGCTACTGCAGGAACTCACCCATGGATCCTGCGATGGGGTGCAGGTCTGCACACATCTCCATGTTTGGCTACACCAGGGTCTCCATGGTGTCCGCCATCCTCCCCATGGAGACCTCCATACACGCACATGTGGGCACCACCTCATCAGAGAGCAGGCGGACACACCCCTCCGACTCGTGTGCCACTCTGTTGAGGGCTTCCACCAGCTCTGTGTGATGTTCCCACACCTTCTGCTGACTCTCCAGGATGAGCTGGAAGGTCGAATCCAGAGACTCGTCATCTGACTCGGACCTCACAGATGCCTCTTCCCCAGCAGTCCTCCGAGTACCAGGGAGCTTGAACAAACCTGCCTCCTGTTGGGGACACGTGTCTGTGTGGTGACCACCAGATTGTGAACCCAAGCCTGCTCTAGGTCTATGTCCCACTGAGGTGTGTGTCTCTGCACTGGTGCAGGGTGTGGGTAAGCGCTGTGATGGGTCTTCCAGGCTGCTTATTTCCAGCTCTTCAATGGAGGAGGTATCCTCTTGGCTGGAGGTGAGGATGTGGATGGAGCTGAGGGACTGGCTGGCTGAGGGTGTCGGTCACTTGGCAGAGCTCCCTGTGAACCAAAGTAGAGATAATGAGTGCATGGCAGCAGAGTCGAAAGCAGGAGAGAGAGAGACACTCACAGTTGCGTTGAGAGAGGGATGATGTGGTGCAGGATCCTCATGTGGGTGTTCACCGCTGACCTCACTGTCACCACAGGCACAGTCCCTGTCCTCACCAGTCAGCGTGATGGCTCACTCCTCAAAGTGAATGAGGGGCCTAATGTGGGTCACTCTACCCCCCATTCTGGGACCTCTCCCTGCTGATGTGAGCCAGCTTCTCCTGCAGGAAAACAGATGGAGAGAGTGTGAGCAGGACACAGGGCACTGAGGGGAATGTTTGTGTGGTGAGCGGAGACATGGACAGGATGAGGATGTGAGCTCCAGAGGGTATGAGCCTGATGGAGATGTGAGGGTGTGTGTGAGAGTTAGTGGTGTTGCCCCATGAGGCGTGAGGTCCCTGTGGATGTGTAATGGGTTTGTGAGTGTGTGAGTTGAGAGTGAGGAGAAGAGTGAGTTACCCTGGCAGAACGGATGAGACCATTCATCCTCTTCCTGCACTGGATGGCTGACCTCCTCTGTTCTCCAGTGGCACTGACCACCGCTTCCACCAACCTCCCAGTCTGGATTGGTGACACTGGTGGGCCTCTTGTGGCCAGGGCTGGGGTAGACGACATTGTGGCGGCCTTCCATTGTGTTGAGCAGGTGCCCCAGAAAGGCGTCACTAAATTTGGGGGCTGCCGTCTTCTTTGCTTTCTGGACAACCTGACACCTGGAGCAGTCCTGGTCTGTGGACATGAAGTAGGCTGGGCTCTAGGTTCGCTTTAAATATGGGGCCCGGAGCGAGGAAGCACTGAGGTCACAGCATGATGGGCAAATCTGAGCCCGCCGTGACCTGGCGTCTTTCCCGCGAATGCATTATTAATGAGGCGGGGTGGGAAGGGGACGATGTGGCGTGAAAACCCGCCATCAGAGCCAGCAGCTAAAATATTGTTCTTTACACCCGCTACCGCACCGAGTGCAAATCTGCGACAAGTCCACCCTGTAGCATTCAACCCCAGATTTATTAAATGAGTTTAAATTCCACCGGCTGCTGTGATGGGATTTGAACCTGGTTCCCCAGAGCATTAGAGCACAGGCCTGCTGGTCTAGTAAGATCACCACCACACTACTGACTTCCATTGTTAATAGTTGAAAAAACTGGCTAGAAAAGAGGTCTTCTCTGATTGGCTCTTCCAGATGAGACGACTGCTTCACCTTGAGGTGTTATTGGACAGGGAATGTTTTTTCCTCTTTAAGTGTGAAGTAAGTGGAGTTTTATTGTTGTGAGAGTTCCACAGCTGTGGAAATAATAAGTCTACAGTTTGAAGTTAGACAACAAGGGCTCACAGTGTAAGGCATATACCATGGTGCTACATGGGCCACTGTCAATCCTGTAGTCTATACAAGGGCAGCTTTTTTGTTTCCAGTGCTGTTAAATTCAATCTCTAGAAATTCTACAATTGGCTGCACTCCATCAAAGGGATTGGGGGATTTCTGTATCGTGCTCTCTCAATTCTGGTTGTTCATGAAGTGTTGGATAGGATATATGGGCCCCAGCACTGAAACATCACAGTGGTTACCACCACTACAGTGAAAGTTGCCATAGTCCTATAGGCTGCTGTCTCTCATTTGAGAGAGATGACTGGTGGTGAGCTTAACCTGAGGGTCACCAACACCTCATTGAAGTTGAGAAGGTGGGTCCTTCATGGATGACCTCAGTAGGTGCAGGAATTGAACCCACACTGCTGGTCTTACTTTACATCACAAACTAGCCACCCAACCAACTGAGCTAACAAACCCACTCAGACCCACCTCCGTCTGGTAACAGTTACTCAGCCTGTGAAATTTAATGGCAAGAAGTGTTTCTCACGTGTCGGTGCAGACTTGATGGGCCGAAGGGCCTCTTCTGCACTGTGTGATTCTGTGATTTGGTGAAGTGAGAAATTATGCATGTTGGTGGGAAGAATGAGGAGAGTTCAATAGGAACAAAAGGACACAATTCTGAAAGTGGTGCGTGAACAGAAAGACCTGGTGTTTTTGTGTACAAATCATTGAAGGTGGCAGGACAGATTGAGAAATTGGTCTAAAGGAAGCATCCTGAAATCCTGGGCTTTACAAATAAGAGGCATAGAGTACAAAAGCAACGATGTAATGCGGAACTTTTATAAAACACTGGTTCAGCCTCAACTTGAGTATTTTTTTTCATTTACAGGGTGTGGGCTTCGCTGGTTGGCCCAACATTTATTGCCCATCCCTAGTTGCCCCTTGAGAAGGTGGTGGTGAGCTGCTTTCTTGAACCGCTGCAGTCCATGTGGTGTAGGTACACCCACAGTGCTGTTAGGGAGGGAGTTCCAGGATTTTGACCCATCAACAGTGAAGGAACAGCGATATATTTCCAAGTCAGGATGGTGAGTGGCTTGGGGGGGATCTTCCAGGTTGTGGTGTTCCCATGTGTTTGTTGCCCTTTTCCTTCTGGATGGTAGTGATCGTGGGTTTGGAAGGTGCTGTCTAAGGAGCCTTGGCGAGTTCTTGCAGTGCATCTTGTAGATGGTACACACTGCTGCCACTGTGGTGGTGGAGAGAGTGAAACTTTGTGGATGTAATGCCAATCAAGCAGGGCTGCTTTGTCCTGGATGGTGTCAAGCTTCTTGAATGTTGTTGGAGCTGCACTCATCCAGGCAAGTGGGGAGTATTCCATCACACTCCAGACTTGTGCCTTGTAGATGGTGGACAGGCTTTGGGGGGTCAGGAGGTGAGTTACTCACTGCAGGATTCCCAGCCTCTGATCTGCTCTTGTAGCCACAGTATTTATATAGCTAGTCCAGTTCAATTTCTGGTCAATGGTAACCCCCAGGATCTTGATAGTGGGGGATTTAGTGATGATTATGTCATTGAATGTCAAGGGGCAAATCTAAGCACCACATTTCAGGAAGCTTGGTCAGGCTTTAGAGAGGGTGCAGAAAAGATTTATGAGAATGGTTCCAGGGATGAGGGGCTTCGGTTACGTGGATAATTTGGGGAAGCATAGTTTGGGTTGTTCTCCTTAGAGAAGCGAAAGTTGAGATGAGATTTGATGGAAGTACCCAAAATCATGAAAGGCTTTGGGTGGAGCAGATAGAGAAAAACTGGTGGAAGGATCCAGTGCAGAGGACAATAGAATTAAAGTGATTAACAAAAGAATCAAAGAATCAGAATTGGGAACAACATTTTTTACATAGCAAATGGTTAGGATCTGAGATACATTGCCTGAAAGTGTGGTGGAGGAAGATTCAATCATTGCTTTCAAAGCGAATTGGATAAGCACCTGGTGGAAAAAGAATTGCAGGGTCATGGGGTAGTTGGACTCGCTAAATTGTTCTTGCAGAGAGCCTACATGGACCACACAGGCCACTTGATCTCCTTCTTTGCCATTCAATAATTCGATGATTATGATTCACATAAGGATATAATATAAGAAATCGGAGCAGGAGTAGACCATATCTTTCCATGAGTCGATGTACCATTCAACACAATCATGGCTGATTTATAGCCTCAACTCCATGTTCCCGTCCACTCCCCATCCCTTCAGTTCCCTGAGAGACCAAAAGTCCCAGCCTTGAATATATTCAACAATGGAGCATCCACAACCTTTTTGGGGTAGAGAAGTCCAAAGATTCACAACCCTCTGAGTGAAGAAATTTCTCCTCATCTGAATCCTAAATGATCGAAACATTACTCTGAGACTGTGGCCCCGTGTTCTAGATTCCCTGACCAGGGGAAACAATCTCTCAGTGTCTACCCTGTCAAACCCCTTCAGAATCTTGTATGTTTCAATGAGATCACCTCTCATTCCTCTAAGCTAGACCCAGTTTATTCAGCCTCTCATCCCAGGACCAAGCTAGTGAACCTTTGTTACACCGTCTCCAATGCAAGTTCTTTAAATATGGAGACCAAAACTGCACACAGTTTTCCAGGCGTGATCTCACCAAAGCCTGTACAATTGCAGCAAAACTTCTTTATTCCTGTACCGCAATCCTCTTGCAATAAAGCCCAACGCACCATTTTCTTTCCTTAATATCTTGCTGTGTCTGCATTCTAACTTTACAGGCTAACTGAGCTGTAGCTCCCTGCTTCCCATTTCCCTCCACTGTGGTGTTATATTTGCTAGACTCATAGGCTCATAGATGATTGCAGCGCAGAAGGAGGCCATTCGGCCCATCGTGTCCGTGCCAGTCAACAAAGATCTGACTACACTAAACCCATTTTCCAGCGCTTGGTCCATTGCCCTGGAGGCTATGGCAATGCAAGTGAATATCTAAATACTTAAATATTACAAGAGTTTCTGACTCAACCACCCTTTCAGGCAGTGAGTTGCAGACCTCCCACTACCCTCTGGGTGAAAAGATTTCTCTTCAGCTCCCCTCTTAGCCTTTTGCCTCTTACCCTAAATCTATGCCCCCTGGTTATTGACCCCTCTGCTAATGGAAAAAGTGCTTTCCTATCCACCTGATCTATGCCCCTCATAATCTTAAACACCTCTATCGGGTCCCTCCTCAGCCTTCGCTGCTCCAAGGGAAACAACCCCAGCCTATCCAATCTCTCCTCATAGTTCTGACCCTCCAGCCCAGGCAGCATCCTGGTAAATCTCCTCTGCACCCTCTCCAGTGCAATCACATCCTTCCAGAACTGCACACAGTACCCCAGTTGTGGCCAAACCAGCTAATTTCCAATCCGCTGGCATCTTTCTAGAGTATTAAAAATATCGAGCTCATGGTTCATGGGAATATTTTAAAGATAATTTTTAGTTGAGGAAGATTAAAGTTTGACTGTAGAAAATGGGATAAATGTTACTAAAGTAGCTTGAAGACTATTACACTTTAAAAGTTGGGACCATATTGAAGAAATGCTGCTGTTAGCAGACTCCAGCTGGCAAAAGTGTTGCTGTTAGCTGGCTCTGCGCAACTAGGGCTCAGGATAAATCCTGGGGGGGCAGGAGGTCACTGGCTCCATGATGGAAAGGATTGGGGCTCAGGAGAAGACCTGGAAGCCAGTTATAGCTTGGTGTAGTTGGGGAGATTGGAGTTTGGTGAAACCCAGAACCAGTGCCAGCCCGGTGGAGCGAGCCAGATATTAAAGAGCTGAAATTACAGTCGGGAACAGGGTGGGTTGCTGAGAAATCTCTGGAGGAGGGACCTGATAGAGGTGTTTAAGATTATGAGGGGCATAGATCAGGTGGATGGGAAAGCACTTTTTCCATTAGCAGAGGGGTCAATAACCAGGGGGCATAGATTTAGGGTAAGAGGCAAAAGGCTAAGAGGGGAGCCGAAGAGAAATCTTTTCACCCAGAGGGTGGTGGGTGGTCTGCAACTCACTGTTTGAAAGGATGGTTGAATCAGAATGGTGTAGTGGTTATGCCACCGTGTAACAATCCAGGGGGGCAGGGTATTTTTCTGGATTTGAATCCCTCCACAGTCATTGTGGAGCTCAAACTCAGTTGATAAATCTGGAATTTTAAAACAGCTACTGGTGACCATGAATTGATTGTCATAAAAACCTACCCGGTTCGCTCATCCTTACCTGCTCTGACCGACGTGTGACTCCAGACCCACAGCGATGTGGATGACTCTTAACCGCCCCACTGAAATGGCCCGGCAAGCCACTCAGTTGTTTCAAACCACTATAAAACCTGCAAAAAGGAATGAAACTGATTACGCCGCCTAGCAGCAACAAAGCCACTGGAAATGACAATGGCAAACCTGTTGCTCTGCTGACCCTGCAGCAGTGTGTGTGTACCACCGACAAGATGCACTGCAGGAATTCACCAAGGCTCCTTCGACAGCGCCTCCCAAATCCACGACCACTACCATCCAGAAAGACAAGGGCAACAGATAGATGGGAACACCACCACGTGCAAGTTCCCCTCCAAGTCACTCACCATCCTGACTTGGAAATATATCGGCCGTTCCTTCACTGTCGCTGGGTCAAAATCCTAGAACTCCCTCCCTAACAGCACTGTGGGTGTACCTACACCACATGGACTGCAGCGGTTCTAGAAGGCAGCTCACCACCACCTTCTCAAGGGAAATTAGGGATGGGCAATAAATGCTGTGAATGAATTGAAAAAAAGGTCAGAGGCTGGGAATCCTCTCAGTAACTCACCTCCTGATTCCCCAAAGCCTGTCCACCATCTACAAGGCACAGGTCAGGAGTGTGATAGAATACTATCCACTTGCCTGGATGAGTGCAGCTCCAACAACACTCAAGAACCTTGACACCATCCAGGACAAAGCAGCCCACTTGATTGGCACCATCCATTACCTGCAATATCTACTGCCTCCACTACTGATGCATAGTGGCAGCATTGTGTACAATCTACAAGATGTACTGAAGCAATTCACCAAGGTTCCTTCAACAGCACCTTCCAAACTCACAATGTCTAGAAGGACAAAGGCACAGATAGATGGGAACACCAGCACCTGGAAGTTCCCCTCCCATCCACTCACCATCCTGACTTGGAAATATATCGCTGTTCCTTCACTGTCGCTGGGTCAAGCTCCCTCCCTAACAGCACTGTGGGTGTATCTACACCATATGGACTGCAGCAGTTCAAGAAGGCAGTTCACCACCACCTCCTCAAGGGCAATTAAGGATGGCAGTATAAATACACAATGAATATCCCATTGGAATTGGGATAAAGGTTTTAATGAAGGAAGAAAAGGAGATGCAAAAAAGGTAGACAGCACCAAACTGACAATGCCCTTAGCTGATACATTAGCTGCAGCTCAGTGGGTAATGCTTGTGTCAGAAGGTTGTGGGGTCAAGTTCCACTCCAGAGACCAATGTCAACTGATGTTCCAGTGCGCTACTGAGAGACTGCTGCAATGTAAAGATGCAGCCTTTCAGGTGAGAAGTTAAACTCAGGTCCTGTCTGCTCTCTTGGGTGGCATAAAAGATCCTGTAGGCCTATTTTGAAGACAAGCAGGAGCTGGATCTTGCTATGTTAAAAAAAAACCCTACTATATTACAACAGTGACTATGCTTCAATATGTACTTAATTTGCTGTGAAGTGCTTTGGGAAGCTCTGAAGTTGTGAAAGGTGTTTTATAAATGCAAGTCTTTATTTTCTTAAGAAAAGTTTTAGAACCACTGCACTATTCTGAGGGGAGAAGTTATTCAATTTTATCCTGTGTTGAGTGCTTATTTGAACATTGTGGGTTTTTTTTACTTCATTAAAGTATGATCTTAGTACAAAACATGTTCATTTTTATTTAATTACTGGGGCTTTGCTATTTATGTATGTGTGTGTTTGAGAGAGAGAGTACATACGTGAGCGAATGTGAGACTGTGACCTTAATTAACAGGAAAACTAACAGTTCATTAAATGAATATGCAGTGTCAAGCACTGAGGATTATGCATTGATCATCACTGTTTGGATGTTTCTTGCACTCTGCGTGTCTGACACTATATAGATCATGAGGTCTATTAATAGAAAGTTAATTAGCAGGTTGGTGAACTTAACACCTTACCTACATTTTCTTTTAGAGTATGGGGAGTATGGGTGAAGATTTCCTGCAAATAAAAATGCATATTGGTCCCGATAACAATATAGAAACAATTACTGGGATGGAGTGCTTGGCACTGATGCACTAATTGACCCTGGCCTGTGAATGATCCTGGCTGTGGCTACATTTTCAACACTCAGCAGAGCTTTACGAAGGCCTGTGGAAGCAATTATCTGCATGCTGCTGCTGCCCTTTGAGGACTTACATTCAATTGCTCACAGTTCAAGACATTAAGCATTGGCCCATCAAGTCTGTGCTGGCTCTTTCGAAGAACAGTCCATTTAGTCCCATTCCTCCCTCACTTTTCCCATATTCCCTGCAAACTGTTCTCTGAGTTGGAAAAGGGGATAATTTCATTTATATTTGCTAAGTGCTTTATGCAGCATCATTGTGTTCACATTTCCCCAACCAATTAAATATAGACACAAATTACCCCAGACACTCACAAGTATTGAAGGCATATTGAGCCTCACAGATACATTGTCATGAAAAGCGTTTGAATGTCAACACTCAGGTGTGAACATTACCAGGAAAGGCTGGTTTAATTTGGAATCTAACACCAGTTGCCATGGAAACTGAATATTCCATCAGTTGAGGGCCTACACTCTAGGCCTCTCACTAGATTGAAAGGACATGAGTTGGGACGAGGGTCGCCAACTGTGATTATTCCTGGAGGTTTCATCACATGCCGTTCCCCCCCATGCTCCAGCCATTAGTCAGCCAACACACCCATCCTTGTGACCTACCTACATCAACTGGAAAGCAAAAAGACTCGTTACCCGATTGGAGGATGGCCAAACAGCCTTTTTTCCCCCCATTTTCAATATTTTTGTATCTGGCAAAAGGAAACGTAAAAAAAAAGTGACAAAAAACCAATTTTTTTTACCATCCCGATGATTTTTCTCCAGGGTTGCACAGGGTGTCCTGGAGATTGATCTTCGATTCCTGGAGACTTCAGGCCAATCCTGGAGGGTTGGCAACCCTAGTTGGGAATCGGCTCTTCTGATGGATCTCAAAGAGTTAGACTCTTTCTCGTGGATATAACACACTGCTGGGTGAATGAGACGAGTCACTGAAAGTTGTTTTTGCCTGTTTCAGTAAAGTGTTGGACTCCCAGTTGGAAGGTCCAATGTTCAAACCCATCTTAGCTGGTTACCAGGTCACTCCTCAGCCGAGTGACACAGGCCAGGAAGATCCCAGGTTTGACCTGTTAGCTGAACCACTGGCCTAGCCAATCCCAACAATGGCAGGCATTGCTCCAGAAAATCACTGTTAGCATCCAAGTACCTTGTCAAAGTTATTTGCAATTCCACAGAGGATCCTCTGATTCTAGTGAGCAACTAGGTCAAGCCTCATACATGTTAGACAGGTTTGATTGATTTTTTTTCAATCTTGCTAAATGCACATATCCATTTAGAAGTCCAAAGAGCAAAGTAACAGCTTATACACCACATCGGTCTGTTACTCAGTGATGTGAAACATAAGAACATAGGACTTGGGAGCAGGAGTAGACCATTTGACAGCTCGCGCCTGCTCAATCGTCCAATAAGATCATGGCTGATCTGGTTATTGTCTCAACTCCACTTTCCTGTTTGCCACCCATAATCCTTGACCCCCCTGCCTACCAAAAACCTGTCTAACTCAGCCTTGAATAAATTCAGTGACCCAGACTCAACTGGTTCCTGGGGAAGAGAATTTCACAGATTAACGACGCTCTGAGAGAAAAAAAATTCTCCCCATCTCAGTCTTATTCTTAAACTGTGTCCCCTGGTGCTAGTTTCTCCCACAGGTGGAAACACCCTCCCAGTATCCACCCTGTCAAGTCCCTTTAAGACCTTATATGTTTCAATAAGATCATCTCTTATTCTTATAAACTCCAAAGAGTATAGGCCCATCCTGTTCAACCTTTCTTCATAAGATAAGCCCTTCATCCCAGAAATGAGCTGAGTGGACCTTCTCTGAACTGTTTCTAATGCAATTATATCATTTTTCAAATAAGGACACCAAAACTGTACAAAATATTCCAGATGTTCCCTCACCAAGGCCCTGTACAGCTGCTGTAAAACTTCCCTGCTTTTATATTTCATCCCCCTTGCAATAAATACCAGCATTCCATAAGTCTTCCTAATCACTTGTTGTACCTGCATGCTAACTTTTTTGTGATTCATATACCAGGACACCCAGGTCCCTCTGTACCACCGAGTTCTGCAATCTCTCTTCATTTAAATAATATACTGCTTTTCTATTCTTCCTGCCAAAGTGGAGAAGTTCACATGTACCCACGTTATAGCCCATCCGCCAAGTTTTTGCCCACTTGCTTAACCTGTCTATATCCCTTTGCAGTCTCTCTATCTCCTCTTGACAGCTTACTTTCCTCCCTATCTTGGTGTCATCCGCAAGTTTAGCAACCATACGTTCAGCCCTTTCATAGAAATCATTGATATAGATCGTAGAGCGTGCAGCTTGCATATGTTCACAGGAGATGCTGTGGTAGCTATGTCACTAGTACTGCTAAGCTAGAGGCCCAGACTAATTCCTTGAGGACATGGGTTCAAATCCCACCATGGCAGCTGGTGGAATTTAAATTCAATGAACAAATCTGGAACATAAAGCTAGTCTTGGTAGCCATGATGCTACCTTTGATTTAGGGAAGGAAATCTGCCACCCTTACCTGGTCTGGCCTACACGTGAATCTGGGCCCACAGCAATGTGGTTGACTCTGAAATGACCGAGCAAGCCACTCAGTTCAAGGGTAATTTGGGATGGGCAACAAATGCTGGCCTTGCCAGCGATGCCCACAAAAGAATAAAGAGAAATAAAGGGAGGAAAACGGAATGACAGACAAGAAAAGAGGGTGGCAAACAGGAGAAGGGACAGTGTGAGAGAGAAAAAAAGGTGCCTCACTAAGGTGAAACTGTTTCTGCTTGCAGAAAGGTGAGTAACCAGAGGACATAGATTTAAGCCAAAAACACACGAGGGGACATAAGGAGAATTTTTTTCTACACTCTGAATTGTGATCTGGAATGCACTGCCTGAACAGGTGGTAGAAACAGATTCAATGATAACCTCCAAAAAGGATTTTCATAAATATTTGAAGGGGTGGGGGGGAAATATGTCAGCGCTATGGGAAAAATGTAGGAGAGATGTCTTTGGCAGGTAGCTGTTTCAAAGAGCAACACGTAGGCACAATGGGCTGAATGGCCTCCTTTGTGTTGTATGACTCTATGAAAGGAGTAACAGAGAAGTGGATTTTTTCCTGAATATAATTGGAAACTTCAGTCTTGTGTTTTATTCTGAACTTCTGAAACAGAACTAATATTTAGTAAAAGGAATGATGAAAACCACCCATCAGTTTGAACCTCTTCACAGGTCTGTTACTGAAGTTTTAAGGAGTTGATGCTTTCATTGCTTAGATTTAGGAAATAAAAGCTTCACAGAGCTCCTGTGAGGACCCCCAAACTTCTTCCTCTGTTGCAGTCAGCATCCTCGGGCTAGCCAGTGGGAAAATCAATCCGCGCTCCTGATCTCCTACAAGGGCGTGGTCATCAGATGAGGTAACTTGTCTGGGACACCCTTATCTTATCCCATCCACTTCTCCCTCCCCCCCCTCCCCCCTGTCCCAGAACTACCCCCTCTCCCCATCCCCCTCTCTCTGACCCCACTCTTCTGCATCCTCTCTCCTACCCCTCCATCTCCCTCTCTCAGGCAGTCCCTCAAAGTGAAGAGTGTGTGGAGTATTTGAACACGGGAAGGCTGTTGTGCTACAGCTACCGCATCATTCTGGCTGACCAGGAAGCCGAAGTTGTGCACAGCAAGCCCCCACAAACAGCCATGTGATGATTAGCGGATCATCTGTATTAGTGGTGTTAGTGGAGGGACAATGGGGAGAACTCTCCCTGCTAGTCTCCAAAATAACACCGTGGGTTCTTTTACGTCCATCTGAGAGGACGGACTGGCCCTCAGTTCAACGTTTCAACCAAAAATCAGCATCCCTGACAATGTAGCACTCCCTCAGTACACAGTACCGGGTGTATCAGCTTGAATTTTGTGCTCAGTTCTCTGGAATGGGGCTGAAGAACCCACAAATTTCTGACTCCGAGGCTAGAGTTCAACCCACTGAACCACAATTGATGCTGAAAATGCCAATTCACCAGATGCAGGTGAACCGAGAGTACCCAGGGCAGGTGCAAGCAGTGGGCAGGTGGATCCAGTATTTAGTGAAGTGAGTTTGATCCAAGTAACTTCCCTTTTGGTAGTACAGAACTTGAATATTACTGAAAAGAGGAACATGTAGCCGGGGCTTTTCGCTTTACCATCATCAGGACAAGCATAGGAATAACAAATTTTCAGTCAATCTCTTGGTGTTACTCATTTAGCCTTGCTATAAACAACATGCATTCATACACAGGGACCCATTCTCTGCAAACAAAAGGAACATGTCCAAGCCTTGCATCTTATTTTGAATTAACCGCGAGCTTGGGGAACCTATGGTTCCCCATTGCTTTCTTCACGGCAACACCTCAGCCAATCAGAGTCGACTTGCCAACCAATCAGCACCCTTTTCTCCCGCAGTATAAATTATCGTGATTGTTTGAAATTTGGTATTCTTGAATTTGTCCTGATGAGTGCAAAACCAAAAGTTTTGTCAATAACTCCCTCTTTTTCAGCAATATTCAACTGCTCTTTTACAAGTTTTCATATTTCCCCATGTCATTTTGAAGGAGAAAGAGCCACAATAATAACATCAGTGCAGCTAGGAGCCAAGTATAATCAGTATTCATGTACACATACGACCAATATATTATTCATGTTTAAAGTGGAATTTGAGTGCATGGCTCCATATCTGTGCCAATTAATTGAATCGTAGATCAGGCTGCAATCAGAATTCATTGGCACAAGAAAGCAGACTTTCATCAAGCTGTGATGTAGGAGACTCCAACCTTTGCTTTCTTTTCTTAGTCAATGGTTTGTCTGGAAAAGCATGCTATTATCCCTTTGATTTTGCTAGCTGGTTTAGTGTACAATGGTGCTCAGTGTTCAGATGGTGGAGATGAGGTGACTGTGATTGTGCTGTGACACCCTTCCTCGTCCTTCTCCCCCTCAGTGCTCGATGTACTTCACCATCCCCTCCAATGCCTTTTCCCTGCTGCCCGGCTCAATAGTTCTGGACATCTCAAACTCTCTTTTCCAAAAGGCAGCAGAAGATGGGCGACAACTGACATTTTCAAGACTGAGATCAGAAGATCACTGTAAGGATGTCAAGTGATAAGGGGAACAGAGAGCTAAATGGAGCTGAGAAACACATCAGCCATGATCTTATTGAATTTTGTAACAGGCTCCAGAGACTGAATGGTTCTCGTTTCTATGAGGCTGTCAGCCTGGACTTACATGGGAACAGAGGAATAGATGGAGGCTATTCAGCTTCCTGAGTTTGTTCCACCATTCAATCAGATCATGGCTGACCTGTATCTTAACTTCATCTACCCACCTTGGCTAGATATCCTTTTATACTCATGTTTAGCAAAGATCTATCTTGGGTGTGAGATTATGATGGTCTCTCCACTTGACATGTCTGCATCTTGGAGGATGATCATGTCTGTTCTTTTGTTCTCCCACTTGATTCGCAAGATCTTTCTAAGATCGCATTGATGATGTTGTGCTAGGGCCTTGATATTGTATCTATGAATTGTCCAATGACCTATAGGTCAGGGAATGTGAAACTAGTTGTGTAATTTCTTCTCATAATCGAACTCTTGGAGTCTGGTGAATCTGTGTTGTAACCCTTCCATAGAAATATAGAAAACAGGAGCAGGAGTCATCGGCCCTTTGAGCCTGCTCCGCCATTCAATATGATCATTGCTGATCCTCTATCTCAATGCCATACTCACGCTCTCTCCCCACACCCCTTGGCCCCTTCAGAGTCTAGAAATCTATCTATTTCCTCCTTAAATATACTCAGCCCTCTGTGGTAGAGAATTCCACAGGCTCACCACCCTCTGAGTGGAGAAGTTTCTCCTCATCTCAGTCCTTAAATGGTCTACCCCATATCCTGAGACTGTGACCCCTTGTTCGCGACCCGCAAGCCAGAGGAAATATCATCCCTGCATCCAGTTTGTCCATCCCTGTCAAAGTTTTATACATTTTGATGAGATCCCCTCTTATTCATCTAAACTCCAGTGAATACAGACCTAGTCGACCCAATCTCTCCTCACGCGACAATCCTGCCATCCCAGGAATCAGTCTGGTGAACCTTCGCTGTGCTCCCTCTATGGCAAGTATATCCTTTCTTAGGTAAGGAGACCAAAACTGCACACAATACTCCAGGTGTGGTCTCACCAAGGCTCTGTACAGCTGCAGTAAGACATCCTTGCTCTTGTACATGAGTCCTCTCGCAATGAAGGCCAATATATCTGTCCTGGGGGCTGGTGCATAGCCCTGAATGCAATAATTCAAACTGAGTCAGCTGAAGCATTAATTCCTCACTTGAGACCAATGTCATCCTTTGTCCGATTATAGGGAATGTTAAAATATAAGATATTTGTTCCTGGGTCTTGCTGCCTGTGAGGGTTTTGGAAGGAGAGACAATCAATGATTTCAAAAGGAAATCGGATGGGCGCTTGAAGGAAATAAACTTGCAAGGCTACGGGGATCGAGTCAGGGGAATGGGACTGACTAGATTGCTTTATGCAGAGCTGTTATGCAATCGATGGGCTGAATGGCCTCCTTGTGTGCCACAATGACTCTATGACATGCTGACATCCCCTGTTCTCTCTCCACTCTTCAGGAGGAGTACTTTCACTGCAATTTGTTACTTCCTCAGTCATAGTCTCCCCATGATGTGCAAGCTCATGAAATGGGAAATGGGAAATCTCAGACCTAGAACCAAGCCTTATGAATCTTAAAACATATCACTGAATTAACAGGCACAAATTTGAAGCAATAACTGCAGTTAGTTACTGAATGGATTTGAAAGTTTGAGATCAACAACTGTGGTAGGAAATATTATCCACAAACTCCAGAGATAAGCCTGCATTATTTTTTTTTATTCGTTCACGGGATGTGGGTGTCACTGGCCAGGCCAACATTTGTTGCCCATCCCTCATTGTCCTTGAGAACTGAGTGGCATGCTCAGCCATTTCAGAGGACATTTAAGAGTCAACCACATTACTGTCAGTTTGGAGTCACATGTAGGCCAGGCCAGGTAAGGACAGGAAGGAACTTATCCCCTTGGTGGAGGGATCATTAACCAGGGGGCATAGATTTAAGGTAAGGGGCAGGAGTTTTAGAGGGGATGTGAGGAAGAATTGTTTCACCCAGAGGGTGGTGGGAGTCTGGAACTCACTGCCCGAAAGGGTGGTAGAGGCAGAAACCCTCATAACATTTAAGAAGTATTTGGATGTGCATTTATGATGCCATGACATACAAGGCTATGGGCCTAATGCTGGAAAATGGGATTAGAATAGTTAGGTACTTGTTTGACTGGTGCAGATTCGATGGGCCGAAGGGCCTTTTTCTGTGCTGTAGACCTCTATGACTCTATGACTCTATTTCCTTCCCTAAACGACATCAGGAACCAGATGGGTTTTTATGACCATCGACAATGGTTCCATAGTCATGATTAGAATTAATTCTAGATTTTGTTTTAAATTAAATTAACATTTCTGATTCCCAGAGCAGTTCCTGGGTCTCTGGATGATGAGTTTGGTGACAAGCTCGCTAAGCCACCACCTCCCCAATGATATTGTTGTCCACTATTTTGTCAGTGATTCATTGTTCATAGTTCAAAATGTGCTCTTGTTCTCAAACTCCAATGGTGAGTTTATATAAATTTTTAGTATGCTGTCAGGGTACTGTGTGCAATATTGCACTCTCTGAAGTTTATTGAAGTTTGCATGAGTGTTCAATGCACTGATTGGGAAAAGCCTTGATTTGAAGAAATGCAACAAAGACAAAAACTTGAAAAATTGGGCCTGTTTCATTAGGGCAATGCAGAATTAATGGCCATATGAGAAACATTTCAAACTAGATTGTTGCCAGTGCTTGAGGAGTCACAAATGGAATATTAAAGTTAGGGGTTTTGAACAGAATGCAGGAGAAATCTCTTCACACAGAGAGTTGTGAGACAATGGAATCTACTTGCAAGGTTAGTGGCTGAGGCATCATCAGTGCCGGCTGTCCCTCGATTCGAGGAAGGCATCTACTCAGGGTCACAAGTTTTTGCCATGGGTCTTCATTTGACTGAACAGGTCAATTTCCAACCCGCAAGGTCGTGGGGCAGGACGCCCCACAAGGTAGTGGGATCTGGAGGGCGGGGTTTCCTCTATCCCTTTCCTTCCCTTCTCAGCCGTTACTCTGCCTCAATATTGAGGCATTGGGATTCAAAGCTTGGTGCAGCTTGATGGGCAAGTTGTCGCCATTTTGAGCGATTGTTAGCGAGCTCCTCCCAGTCGTCAATGCCCACAGAGAGATTCAGGGTGTCTCCAAAACATTTTCCTTGCCCTCCCCTGCAACATTAAACATTTGAGAGTTAAGAGAATGGGACCTGGCAGGGTAGCCGGCTTTTAGCTATCCGGATATCATCATGTCGACTTTGATCCGGCAGGAGGTTTCCCTGTATGTTGGTGGAGCTGGCTTCAAAAAGGACAAACTAGTGTTTGGTCAATAGTCCTCCTGTTGAATCTCGAGGGTGCAGTGGAGGCATTGCTGATGGGATTTCTCTAGCACTCTTATGTGTCACTGGGGACGGTTCTGGAGAGGAGATAAGTAGGCTTACAAAGCAAAATGATATAGCAGCATTGCAGGGCAGCTATTTAGGTAATGTTACCCAGAGTGTGACAGGAAGGGACAGAGTGTACAGACATTAAAAAATAGCAGCAAATAGGCTCAAAGAAGGGAAAAACAGTAAAAAGGCAAAATTAATGGCTCTTTTTTAAATGCATGTAGCAGTCAGAACAAAATAAATAAATTAACGGCACAAATAGAGGTTAACGAGTGTGATCTTATAGCCATTATGGACACGTGGTTACAAGGAGATCAAAGCTGGGAACTAAATATGCAGGGGTAAGTGATTTTTCTAAAGGATGGGCAGGAAGGAAAGGGTAATGGGGCAGCTTTGTTAGTATGAGATGGAATAAGTACAATAGCAAGAAATGATCTTGGATTGGAAGATGTGGGATCCATATGGGTGGAGGTAACAAGGAGAAGAAGACACTGGTGGGAGAAGCCTATAGGCCCCCTAGCAGTAGCTATGCTATAGGGCAAGGAATAAATCATAATGAGGGCATGTAAAAAAGTCAAATTATTAATCATAGGTGACTTTAATCTTCATGTAGATTGGGAAAATCAAATTGGCAGAGGGAGCCATGAGCAAGAATTCATAGAGTGTATTCGGGACAGTTTCCTGGAACAGTATGCTGTGGATCCAACCAGGGATCAGGCTATTTTGGATCTGGTAATATATAATGAGGCAGGTTTAATAAATGGTCTCAGGGTAAAAGATCCCTAGGAAACAGTGACCAGAACATGGTGAAATTTATCATTCAGTTTGAGAGTGAGAAATTTAGTTCAGAAACAACTGTGCTAAGTTTAAATAAGGGTAATTACAAAGGAATGAGAGCAGAGTTGGCTGGAGTGGACTGGGAAAGGAGTTTAGCAGAAAAGATGGTTAATGAACAATGGCAGACGTTTAAGAAAGTAGTTCATGACTCACAACAAAGATATATCCCAGTGAGGAAAAAGTATTGTAGGAAGGGGATAAACCAACCATGGTGAACCAAGGGAGCTAAGGATAGTGTCAAACTGAAAGAAAAAACATACAATGTGGCAAAGATTATGGTAACCCAGAGGATTGGGAAAGTTTTAAAAACCAACAGATGGTGATCAAAAAAAAAATAAAGAGGGAGAAAATAAACTTTGAGTGTAAACTAGCAAGTAATATAAAAACGGACAGTAAAAGCTTCTTTAATTATATAAAAGGGAAGAGAAAGGCCAAAGTCAATATAGACCCCTTGGAGAATGAAGCTGGGGAAATAATATTGGGGAACCAGGAAATGGCAGAGGAGTTGAAATACTTTGCATCAGTTTTCACGGTAGGAGGCAATAATAGCATTCCAAAAATACTAAATAGTCATAGGACAAAAGTGGGGAAATAAATACAATGACCATCGCTAGAGAAAAAGTACTAGGGAAACAAATGGGGCTAAAGGCCAATAAGTCACCTGGACCTGATGGGTTGCATCCTAGGGCATTCATGGAAACAACTGCAGAGATCGTGTATGAATTGGTAGTAATCTTCCAAGGATCCTTAGTATTTGGAGAAATCCCAGAGGATTGGAAAACTGCCAATGTAACACCCTTATTCAAAAAGGGAGGGAAACAAAAAACAGACAACTATAGGCCAGTTAGCTTAACATCTGTCATTGGGAAAATGTTAGAGCCTATTATAAAGGATGGGGCCACAATTATTTACAATATATATTAATGACTTGGATGAGGAAAATGAATGTCCTATCGCCAAGTTTGCGGATGACACAAAATAGGTGGGAAGGCAAGTGGTGAAGATGACACTAAAAGTCTACAGAGGATTAAGTGAGTGGGCAAAAATGTGGCAGATGGAATATAATTTGGGAAAATGTGAGGTTATGCACTTTGGCAGGAAGAATAGAGGAGCTGAATATTATTTAAATGGAAAAAGACTGAAGAAAGCTGCAGCACAGAGGGACTTAGGGTGCATGAATCCCAAAAAGTTAACATACAAGTTCAGCAGATAATAGGGAAGGCAAATGGAATGTGGATCTTTATTTCAAAGGGAATGGAGTATAAAAATCGGGAAGTCTTACCAAAACTATACATGGCACTAATTAGACTGCACCTAGAATATTGTGGACAGTTTTGGTGCCCTTATCTAAGGAAAGATATATTGGCATTGGAGGCAGTCCAGAGAAAATTCACTAGGTTGTTCCTGGGTATAGAAGGGCTTTCTTATGAGGAGAGGTTGAATAGGCTGGGCCTGTACTCATTGGAGTTTAGAAGAATGAGAGGCGACCATATTGAAACATATGAGATTCTTACGGGACTTGACAGGGAAGATGCTGAGAGGTTGTTTCCCCTTGTGGGTGAGTCTAGGGCCAGAGGGCATAATCTCAGAGTAAGGGGTCACCTATTTAAGACAGAGATGAGGAGGAATTTCTTCTCTCAGAAGGTAGTCAGCCTGTGGAATTCTTTACCACAGAGGGCTGTAGAGGCTGGGTCATTAAGTATATTCAAGGCTGAGATAGACAGGTTTTTAATCAGTAAGGGAATCAAGGGTTATGGGGACAAGGCAGGAAAGTGGAGTTGAGGGTTATCAGTTCAGCCATGATCTCGCTAAATGGTAGAGCAGACTCGATGGGCCAAATGGACTACTTCTGCTTCTGTGTCTTATGGTCTTATACACAGTCCAGGTCTCACTGCAGTACAGGGGTGTGGTGACGACAACTGCTCTGTACACCGGGAATTTTGTTGACTTGTGGGGGTCTTTGTTGTCAAACACTGGCTGCCGTGGTTTGTAGAAGGCTGAGCTGGTGTAGCTGATCCGGTGTTGGATTTCCTGGTCAATGGCGGAGTTTTGAGAGAGATGGCTGCCGGAGTGTGGGAAGCGCTCAACATATTCCAGAGTCTCTCCTTCAACATGCCTGGGAGGTGGAGTATTTGGCTGACCCGGTGTGGGTTGATATATGAGTTTAGTATTGACAACATTCAAAGGCCAGGCTGAGTTTCTTGAATGCAGATTGAGAGTGGATTGCAACTCCAAGTCATTCGTACACTGTGATCGAGTCTGAAATCATCAGACTAGCTGCGAGGTTAAGTCCCACTCCAGAGACTTGAGCATGTATTCTAGGTTTACGCTCCTGTGCAGTACTGGGGGAAGTGCTGCACTGCCAGAGATGCTGTCTTTGGATGAAATGTTAAACAGGGACCCCATCTGTCCTCTCACGAGTCATTCTTGGTGAACGTAAAAAGCTCCATGACCACAATGTGAAGGGAATCAAGGAAATTCTCAACTGTGTCCCTGACAATATTTAGCACTCAGCCAAGATTATTATTACATTGCTGTTTGTGGGACCTTTCAGTGCACAAATTGGCCACCAGGTTTCCTATATTACAACAGTGACTACAGTTCAAAAGTACTTAATTGGCTGAAAAGTGCTTTGAGATGTCATGAAAGGTGTTATTTAAGTGCAAGTCTTTCTGTTTAATAACCTATTTCTGTGCTGTAACTTTTATGAATAACTATTTGAGATCCTGAAAAAAAGTGACATGTCTAAGCTTTTTGTCTTGCACTCATCAGGACACTTCACAAGTGGCAGCTTGCCAACCAATCAGCACTCTCTTCACATACAGTATAAATTGTTGTTTTTCCCCTTATATTGGTACTGTTGCGAAGTTTCCTCTTGCGTACAAGACGAAAAGCTTAGACATGTCTCTTTTATCAGTGACACTCAAGTTCTGTACTTCCTAATGACTATTTTGGAGATTTCTTAGGAAGGAGAAAATAGCACAACTGAGATTAATATAAAATAATGATGAAAATACTGCAGGTTAATCTGTTCTAGCATCAGATCTCCTTGTGCGATCATCAATATCTCCAGGAGAGCGGTGAGGATTATTGTGGGGTCTCTGGAGCTAACATTGATAGGAAGTATATGTACCACTGTGATGTCAATTACAACCACTGCATGTGCCAGTTTCCAAATATAAGGGCTGATTGGAAGGTATAGGTTTGTGAACCAAGTCTCACAGTTGGATTAATTAAGTAATTGTTGCTGCCTTACTGTTCTTTAAAATTAATGCTCTCAAATTAACCCTCTCAAATTAACCCTTTCAAAGTACATCTTTGCAAGCTGAATTTTCCAAGAGAAACGATGAATCTGAATCAGCTTAAAACTTTACATTCCCACCATTTTTAGAATCGTAAGGCTGAGGTTTACCAGGTGAGAGGGAAGTGTTGTCATTTTTAAAATTTGTTCTTGTACAGGATGTGGGCATCGCTGGCTGGGCCAGCATTTATTGTCCATCCCTAGTTGCCCTTGAGAAGGTGGTGGTGAGCTGCCTTTTTGAACTGCTGCAGCCCATGTGGTGGAGATACACCTCCATGCTGTTAGGGAGGGAGTTCCAGGATTTTGACCCAGCGACAGTGAAGGAACGGCTGATATATTTCCAAGTCAGGATGATGAGTGGCTTGGAGGGGAACTTGCAGGCAGTGGTGTTCCCATCCACCTGCTGCCCTTGTCCTTCTAGGTGTTGGGGTGAAAAGTGAGTCCTGAGACTGCACTTGACGTCAGTGGGACCAGTCGGCAATTTTTGCCACGGGCTGCCTCCTAATTGACCATCTGTGGGCCCACCGTCCGATTAAGGACAGCAAGGAGGTTCCTGATGGGGCCGGACCAATCACATGGCTGGCAGCTCTGAAGCCTCAGCTGTGCAAGCGGAGAGATGGTTGTTGCTGAGGAATGTAGGAGTCCTCACGAACGTGGACAAGTAAGTTAAAATCATTTTTAAAAGTTCACTGGGCTGAGGGTCAGAGGAGAAATCGCTCTGGGGAGATCATGGGGGAAATGGCCCCTCCTTTGGCACACAGAGCCTTCACGCCCCGTCGCACCAATCGCTGCTCCATCAGTTTACTCTCGCTCATCGGCGAAGTAATGGAAGGGGCCGCCGACAGTGTACTCAATCAGCACTTACTCAGCAATAACCTGCTCGCTGATACTCAGTACAGCTTCTGCCAAGGCCACTCAGTTCCAGGTCAAATTACATTGGGTCCAACGGTGGACAAAATGAGCTCCCACCGAGTCAGAGCTGATACACTGGGTTCCGCCCTGTTCAGCGTGTGTGACAGGCCTCCCCCACCTAGAGTCATTGGCCCATCAAAACCATGCCGACTCTGCTCAGAGCGAAGCAGTCTGTCCCACGCCCCCGTTTGACCCCTGTAGCCCAGCAAGCTTATTTCCTTCGAGCGTCTATCCAATTTACTTTTGAAATCATTGATTGTTTCCACTTTCACCGCCATCATGGACAGCGAGTTCCAGGTCCTTAGCAGTCGTAATGGTTTTTACTTACCGCTCGTTTTTAAGGAGATGATTGGTAGGGGAATAATGAAATGGAGGGATAGGTTCCCTCTCCAGGATGGTCTTGGAGCAGTGGGTGTTCTTGGTGGAAGAGGCTGCGGCCTGATAGTACTGATAGAAGCCATGCCATTATAATCCAGTCAGCAGGCCCAGTCTATTCTTTATCTGGCATCTACCCAGCAATGTGGAAAATTGGTTAGGCATATCAAGTACACAACCCCAACTAATTACCGCACCATCAGTCTACTCTCCATCATCAGTAGAGTGATGAAAAGGGTCATCAACGGTGCTATCAAGCGACACTTGCAAACCAGTAACCTGCTCACTGACACCCAGTTTGGGTTCTGCCAGGGTCACTCAGCTTCTGACCTCATTACAGGTTTCAAACATGGACAAAAAAGCTGAACTGCAGAGGTGAGGTGAGGGTGCCCTTGACATCAAGGCAGCATTTGACCGTGTGTGGCATCAAGGAGCCCTAGCAAAACTGGAGTCCATAGGAATCAGGGGGAAAGCTCTCCGCTGGTTGGAGTCATACCCAGCACAAAGGAAGATGGTTGTGGTTGTTGGAGGTCAGTCATCTCATCAATTACCTTCCTTGCATCATAAGGTCAGAAGTGGGGATGTTTGCTGATGATTGCACAATGTTCAGCACCATTCGCGACTCCTCAGATACTGAAGCAGTCCATGTCCTAATGCAGCAAGACCTGGACAATATCCAGGCTTGGGCTGACAAGTGACAAGTAACATTCATGCCACATAAGAGCCAGGTAATGACCATCTTTTACAAGAGAGAATCCAACCATCGCCCCTTGACATTCGATGGCATTACCATTGCTAATCTCCCATGACCAACATCCTGGGGGTTACCATTGACCAGAAACTGAACTGGACTAGCCATATAAATACTATGGCTACAAGAGCAGGTCAGATGCTTGGAATCCTGCGACGAGTAACTCACCTCCTGATTCCCCAAAACCTGTCCCACCATCTGCGCAGCATAGGTCAGGAGTGTGATGGATTGCTCTCCACTTGCCTGGATAAGCATAGCTCCAACAACACACAAGAAGCTCAACTCCCTCCAGGAAAAAACAGCCCACTTGATTGGCACCCCATTCAGAAACATTCATACCCTCCACCACCGACGCACAGTAGCAGCAGTGTGTACCATCTACAAGATGCACTGCAGGAATTCACCAAGGCTCCTTCAACACACCTTCCAAACCCATGACCACTACCACCTAGAAGGACAAGGGCAGCAGATACATGGGAACACTATGCAAACATACAAACAAGGAGCAGGAGTAGACCATTCAGCACCTCAAACCTGCTCCACCATTTAACAAGATCATGGCTGATCTGATGGTAACCTGAAATCTGCATCCCACCTACAGCCGATAACCTACCATCCCCTTGCTTATCAAGAATCTATCCACCTCTGCCTTAAAAATATTCAAAGACTCTGCTTCCATCGCCTTTTCAAAGGCTCATGACCCTCTGAGTGAAAAAAAATTACTTCATTTCTGTTTTAAATGCACAAACCCTTATTTTTAAACAGTGACCCCTAGTTCCAGATTCTTCCTCAAGAGGAAACACCCTCTCCACATCCACCTTATCAAGGCCCCTCGGGATCTTATATGTTTAAATCAGGTCACCTCTTCCTCTTCTAAACTCCATCAGATACAAGCCTGACCTGCCCAACCTTTCCTCATAAGACAACCCACCCATTCCAGGTCTTAGTCTGGTAAACCTTCTCCGAACTGCTTCCAACGCATTTATATCCTTCCTTATATAAGGTGGCCAATGCTGTACACAGTGCACCAAATGTGGTCTCACTAGCTCCCTGTATAACTGAAGCATAACACCGCCACCACCCCCCCCAACTTTTGTATTCAATTCCCCTCAAAATAATTTCCTAATTAATTCCTGTACTTGCAGACTAGCCTTTTGTGATTCACCACCAACTGCAAGTTTCCCTCCAAGTCACTCACCATCCTGACTTGGAAATATATCGCTGTTCCTTCATGGTCACTGGGTCAAAATCCTGGAACTCCCTTCCTAACAGCACCATGGGTGTACCTACACCACTGCAGCGGTTCAAGAAGGCAGCTCACCACCACCTTCTCAATGGCAATTAGGGATGGGCAATAAATGCTGGCCTAGCCAGCAATGCCCATATCCCATGAACAAAAAGAAAAATACACATGTTAGTATTAATGCAGTGATGTCTCATCCACTGTCATCACTTAGGGGAGATTGTGGCACGCTAGTAATGTTGCTGGACTAGTAATTCAGAGACCCCAAGCTAATACTCTGGCAACATGGTTTCAAATCACACCAAGGCAACAGGTGGAATGTGAATTCAATTGATAAATCTGGAATATAAAGCTAGTCTTAATAATTGGTTGCTGTAGAAACCCATCATGTCTTACAGGGAAGACAAATAGACTGATCCACTGCTGTGACAACACAAACACTCCCCATGGTTCAAACATCACACATCCTGACAAGCTCAGGTGTGCAGAAACCCTTAAGGGCTAATTATTGGAAGTGGTAATGTGAATTTTTTTTTTTAATTCTTTCATGGGATGTGGGTGTTGCTGACAAACCCAGCACTTGTTGCCTATTCCTAAGTACCCTTGAAATGAATGGCTTGGTAGGCCATTTCTGAAGTCACATGTAGACCAGACCAGGTAAGGCTAGCAGGATGGGTTCTTATGACAATTGACATTGGCTATGGTGGAATTGGAACCCAGGTCCCCAGAGAATTACCCTGGCTTTCTGGAATATTAGCCCAGAATGCTAGACAATATCACTACACCACTGCATCCCCCAGAGCTAATTGCCATTCTCACCATCACTGAGACTAGCTTCAATTCCAGATTTTAATGATTGAATTTAAATTCCACCAGCAGCTGTGATGGGATTTGATGGGGGCCGTAAGTGGCCTCTTAAGAGCTTCAATTGTCCTCTAGATGGAAGGACGTTCTTGACCCTCCCTGCCCCAGACGTACTTGGGGTCAGGAAGGTGATAAGACCTACTACCCGCATCACCCTCCTGCACCATTATTTGCGTCCCCCCCCACCGACCCCCCACCACTGCCTGCCCACCACCAACAACCGCCCCGCCCCCCACCCCCCACCCCCCTGCCAACCCCACCCCAGGTTCCAGTATTAAATTCTACCCAATTCATTTGGAAGTCCAGTGACCACATTGTTATGCGGAGTTGATGCAAGATGCTACAATAGCTAAACTCCCATTGCAGAGTTTATTAACATATTCTGAGGATTTACTTGTGTAACTGTGGGTTGTTAATGGTGATTAATGGAGCGGGTTACAGGACAAAAGGGTACAAGCTCAGCTTTGATCATTGGCATGCACTGCAGCTAATAAAAAATAAACTTGTTTATAAAAAAGGCTGCTTGGGTCAGGGATTTAGTGGTTCGAGATTAATGAGGAAAACTGCTCTTGCAATTATGCTCTGAAATATTTAGAACGGCAGCTCAAACGAGACCAATTGAAAATTCTGGAGATCTAATACGAAAGCCTAAAGTGCTGGGAAATGCAAAATATAACACACAGCTCCTGGAGGAAGGCTGCTTTGGGTGACAGTTATCTAAGTTTATTTTTATTTATCTTTATTCGTTCATGGGATGTGGGCGTCGCTGGCTGGGCCCAGCATTTGTTGCCCAGCCCTAATTGCCCCTTGAGAAGGTGGTGGTGGTGAGCTGCCTTCTTGAATCGCTGCGGTCCATGTGGTGTAGGTACACCCACAGCGCTGTTAGGGAGGGAGTTCCAGGATTTTGTCCGTGTGGTGTAGGTACACCCACAGTGCTGTTAGGGGGGGGGTGGGTTCCAGGATTTTGACCCAGCGACAGTGAAGGAACGGCTATGGAAGTGGAATAGCCGGAGTCCAGAACATCCCTTATAGAACCGAATACAGGAAAGAAGGAGAAACATATAGAAGGAAAAGGATTGTATTTCTATAGCACCTTTTGCATCCTCAGGATGTCCCAAAGCACTTTACAGCCAATGAAGTGCGTTTGGAAGATTAGTCACCATTGTAACGCTGGAAAAGAAGTAGCCATTTTGCATATAGCAAGCTCCCACAAACAGCAAGAGGATAAGTGACCAGTTAAGCTGTTGTAGGGCAAGCCTTGAGAGATTGTTTCCATTAGTCAGGGAATCTAAAACACAAGGGCACAGACTCAGGATAAGGAGCAGATCATTTAGAAATGAGATGAGGAGAAACTTCTTCATTCAAAGGGCTGTGAATCTTTGGAATTCTCTACCTCAGAGTGTTGTGAATACTCCATTGTTGACTTTGTTCAGGGCTGGGATAGACAGATCTTTTGTCTCTCAGGAAATCCAGGGATATGGGGGAGCGGGCAGGAAAGTGAAGTTGGAGCCCAAGTTCAGCCATGATCACTTTGAACAGCAGAGCTGGCTCGATAGGCCATATGGTCTATTCCAGCTCCTATTTCTTACGTTCTTGTGATCTTGTATTAGTGATGTTGACTGAGGGATAAACATTGACCAAAATCCAAGGATCTGCTCTCCCTTGAAAAATGCCATGGAATTTTTCACATCCACCTGAGGGGGAGACATCCAGAAGGTGGTACCTCTGAGAGTGCAGCACTCCCTCAGTACAGCACTGGGATTGTCAACCAGCACACCATCCTCATGTCCCTGGAGTGAGACTTAAACATGCGACCTTCCTGACTCAAAGGTGTTAATGAGACATTGTCGAGTATAAATACACTCATGTGACAATCTGAATTCCTTCCCTATAACTTATACTGACATTACCAA
The DNA here is from genome assembly GCF_017639515.1 of Carcharodon carcharias. Classification (NCBI taxonomy): domain Eukaryota; kingdom Metazoa; phylum Chordata; class Chondrichthyes; order Lamniformes; family Lamnidae; genus Carcharodon; species Carcharodon carcharias. Next base: position 185,280,122 of record NC_054472.1, on the reverse strand, counting down.
TAGAAAGGCAGTCTCCAGCAGCGTAACAGGTCCCTCGTGAGTCAAAGCAGGGCAGTACCATGGGCTGAATATTACAGTGGGCGGGGGGGAAGCCAAGTCAGCATGGAGTCAACCCGCTTAACGCCAGCCCACACTGCAGCAATAATTCGCGACCGGCGGGCTTAACAAGGGCTGAATGAGATGTCCACTCCTTGCCCGGGGAGGAGGTCCAGCCCTCTGGAGCCGCTGGCCAATGGGACTGGCCGGCAGCTCCGTCAGTCGCGGCAGCACCAAGAATGTGTTAGTAGGCACTGCCAGGACTGCAAGCGGGGGAGAAAGAAGGCGTGGGGATCCCTGGAGACAGTTACGTCTGGGCTCTTGGGCAGGGAGGTGGGTGTGGGTGAGTTTAAGGCTGTAGGCAGTTCCACCCCAAATCAGGACAGCCCCTGAAGATAGAACCCCACCTTCCTTCCCCCCGGCTTTGAAGAGAGGATGTAGAAAAATCGGGCTGCCCGCTCTCGCTCGTGTGCCCACACCGAATGTTTTGTGCGCGTGGGCAGAGCACATTACCGAGGTCAATTTGCTTGGTTAGAAGCCTGATTAACCCTTGTTTACCTATCTAAATATGGTGGGGGAGGGGTGGGTGCTGCCGATTCTGGTGCCCTGCCCACCCTGCCCCTTCCCCCGTGTTATGGGGGTGAGCTGGGGAGTGGGCGGGAAGGTGGTTGGGTGATCACTCGTCCTGTTTTACGTGGCACCCCTCCCTACCAGGAACACCTCCAGTGGGGGAACGTCAAACGCAGCCCCATGGTTGGATTAGCAGGACTAACAGCTCTACTTTCATTGTGCTATAAGCACATCGCAGACCACATGCAATATCAGTCGCGCTCGCTAATCTTAAAAAGCATGAAATAGCACACGCAGAAATCATAAAATGATCATTTGAAATTCGGAGGGTTTTTTGATGGAGTTTAGAGGGGGACACTGGTTCCAGTTACAATGAGGGTCAGTAACCAGGCCACTCAGGTCTGAGGTAACCGGCAGCAGAGGAGGAGATGAGGAGGCTTTCTTTAATGCAGTGAGATGCTATGATTTAGAATGGGCTGCCTGGGAGGGTGGGGAAGCAGATTCAACTGTCATTTCCAAAAGTGAATTAGATAAAAACTACAAAAAATAAAAATTTACAGGGTTTTGGGCAAAGGGCAGGGGATAGATCTTTCCGGCACTGGTACGGGTGCTGGACTATTCTATGATGCTATAAGAGCTGCTGGTCGGGGAGGTGAGGGGAGATAGTGAGATTATGATCTTCATAGTGAGTTTGGAATAATAATGAAGTAATTTACCAGGTGATGACATAAGCATATATTACAGGAGAAAGAGCATAGAAAGAAACAGCCCGGTGTTGCAACACGACCTAGAGGAGCAGTGACACTGTTTTACATATTCCACTGTAACATTAGAGATAAAAACAAAAAAACTGCGGATGCTGGAAATCCAAAACAGAAACAGAATTACCTGGAAAAACTCAGCAGGTCTGGCAGCATCGGCAGAGAAGAAAAGGGTTGACGTTTCGAGTCCTCATGACCCTTCAACAGAACTGTGAAAGGGTCATGAGGACTCGAAATTTCAACTCTTTTCTTCTCCGCTGATGCTGTCAGACCTGCTGAGTTTTTCCAGGTAATTCTGTTTTTTTTTTCCACTGTCACATTACCCTGGCTTTCTCTCTCCACCCTCTCTTCAATCTCTCTTCTTTGCTCCCCCACTTTGTTCCCACAACCACCACCACCCCCCCCACCCACCTCCCCTTAAAGGAGGCAATGGCATAGTGATATTGTCACTGGGGTAGTAATCCAGAGGCCCAGGGTAATTCTCTGGGGACCTAGGTTCAAATCCCACCACAGCAGATGGTAGAATTTGAATTCAATAAAAATCTGGAATTAAATGCCTAATGGTGACCATGACACCATTGTCAATTGTTGTAAAAGCCCATCTGGTTCACCAATGCCCTGTAGGAAAGGAAATCTGCTGTCCTTACCTGGTCTGGCCTATATGTGACTCCAGACTCACAGCAATGTGGTTGGCTCTTAAATCCTCTGAACAAGAGGCAGTTGGGATGGGCAATAAATGCTGGCCTAGCCAGTGATGCCCATATCCAATGAAAAGGAACTTCTCTTGTTTCCTTCTCTCTCTCTTTTTCTACTTCACCCTCTCTGTCTTCTGCTCTTTCCCTTTCGCTCACTATCTTCTCCTTTCTCTTCCCTCATCTTCCTTCCCCTCAGTCTCACTCATTCCTACTCTCTCCTCACTCTCCCTCCCATCTCCCTTTCCCTCCCTCTCTTTCCCCAACCTCCATCTCCCACTCTCTCTTCCTTTCTCTTCTTTTTCTTTGTCTCCCCATGGCTTACAAAAGAAATCAGGGATAGTGTTAGATCCAAAGAGGAGACATAAAATTGCCAGAAAAAGCAGCAAGCCTGAGGATTGGGAACAGTTTAGAATTCAGCAAAAGTGGACAAAAAGATTGATCAAGAAGGGGAAAATGGAGTACGAGAGTAAACTTACAAGGAACATGAAAACTGACTGTAAAAGCTTCTATAAATATGTGAAGAGAAAAAGGTTAGTGAAGACAAATGTAGGTCCCTTACAGTCAGAGATGGAGGGAATTATAATGGCAAGAAATGGCAGAAGAATTGAACACATATTTTGGTTCTGTCTTCACAAAAGAGGACACAAATAATTCCCCAGAAATAGTAGAGAACCAAGGGTCTAGTGAGAGGAAGGAATTGAAGAAAACCAGTATTAGTAAAAAAATGGTGCTAGAGAAATTAGTGGGGTTAAAGGCTGAAAAATCTCCAGGGCCTGATAAACTACACCCCAGAGTACTAAAGGAAATGGCCCTGGAAATATTGGATATATTGGTGGTCATCTTCGAAAATTCTATAGACCCTGGAGCAATTCCTATAGATTGGCAAATGTAACCTCACTATTTAAAAAAGGAGGGAGAGAAAAAAACAGAGAATTACAGACCAGTTAGTCTAACATCAGTGGTGGGGAAAATATTAGAGTATATAATAAAAGATGTGGTAACAGAACTTTTGGAAGCATTAAAGAGATTAGACAAAGTCAGCATGGGTTTATGAAAGGGAAATCATGTTTACCTAATCCACTGGAGTTTTTTGAGGATGTAACTCATAGGATAGATAAGGGAGAACCAGTGGATGTGGTGTATTTGGATTTCAAGAAGGCTTTTGATAAGGTCCCACATAAGACATTGGGATTGGGGGTAATATACTGGCATGAATTGAGAATTGGTTGACAGACCGGAAACAGAGAGTGGGAATAAATGGGTCTTTTTCTGGGAAGCAGGCTAATGGTGTGCCACAGGGATCAGTGCTTGGGCCCCAGCTATTCACGATATATGTAAATGACTTGGATGAGGGAACCAAATGCAATATTTCCAAGTTTGCTGATGACACAAAGCTGGGTGGGGTTGTGAGTTTTGAGGAGGATGCAAGGAGGCTTCAGGGTGATTTAGACAAGTTGTGTGTGTGAGCAAACACAAGGCAGGTGCAATATAACATGGATAAATATGAAGTTATACACTTTGGTGTGAAAACCAGAAAGGCAGAGTATTATTTAAATGGTGATATATTGGGAAATGTGGATATACAAAGAGATCTGGGTGTCCTTGAACACCAGTCAATGAAAGGAAACAGGCAGGTGCAGCAAGCAATTAGGAAGACAAATGGTGTATTGGCCTTCATTGCAAGAGGGTTTGAGTTCAGAAGAAGGGATGTCTTACTGCAGTTATACAGGGCCTTGGTGAGACCACACCTGGAGTATTGTGAGCAGTTTTGGTCTCCTTACCTAAGAAAGGATATATTTGCCATAGAGGGAGTGCAGCGAAGGTTCACTAGGCTGATACCGGGGATGGCAGGACTGTCGTATGAGGAGAGATTGGTTCGACTGGGCCTGTACTCACTAGAGTTTAGAACAATGAGAGGGGATCTGATTGAAATGTATGAAATTCTAACAGGGCTAGACAGACTGGATGCAGGGAGGATCATTCCCCTGGTTGGGGAGTTTAGAACCAGGGGCCACGGTCTCAGGATACAGGGCAGGACATTTAGGACTGAGATGGGGAAACATTTCTTCACTCAGAGGGTGGTCAACCTGTGGAATTCTCTCCCACAGAAGGCTGGGGAGGCCGGGTCACTGTGTATATTCAAGAAAGAAATTGATACATTTTTAGATATTAGGGGCATCAAAGGGTATGGAGAGAAAGTGGGAATATGGCTTTGAGAAAAAGGATCAGCCATAATCATATTGAATGGCAGAGCAGGTCGAAGGGCCGAATAGCTTACTCTTGCTCCTGGTTTCTATGTTTCTATCTCTCTCCATCTCTCACCCCTGCCCCCACTCTCCCACTTTCTTCCTCAGCTCCACTCAGTCACACTTTCCCTTTCCCTTCCCTTTCTCCCCATCCCCATATCTCTCTCTCTCTCTCTCTCTCTCTCCCTCCAACTCTACATCTCTCCCTCCACTTGTCCCGGTCTCTCACTCCTTACCTCTCTCTTCCCCCTTCTTTCTCCTCTCTCCTTCTACCCCTCCCCTTGACTCACTTCCTCTCTCCTTCTACCCCTCCCCTTGACTCACTTCCTCTCTCTATTCCTCTCAATCGCCTCCTCCTGCTACACACTCGCCCTCTCCCCTTCTCTCTCTTTCCCCATCTCTCTCCCCCTTCTCTTCCTCCCACCTTCTCTCTCTCTCTCTCTCTCTGTCTCTCTCTCTCTCTCCTCCTCCTCCTCCTTCTATCTCTCTTTCCTATGTCTCCCCAGAATCTCTGTATTACTCTTGATTACCATTTTTCATTTTAAAAGTAGGAGTCACTTTGAGAAAGAATGGTTTCTGGCTCGCTAAAAGAAGCTCATAGATTTGAAAATTAATCTTTAGTCAGGGAGAGGCCACCAACGTGAAGCTTGACCTATCTACCTCGAGGCTGATTCTTCTAAAATTTGCCGAAATGCTGCTTAAAAACAGCAAGGGTGGTCGCTTAGTGCTCTTGCAGCCTGATTACAGCTGGGTGAATTCTTATCTTCTGCTCAGTTCCTGGAGCTCATTTCAAATTGTTTCTATTTTCACACTAGTTTAAGCTGCTAAATAATATTAGCTACCATGATCAATGCTGCTTTCACATTTTTAATTTCAAATATTCTCTTTGAATAAAATAATAGTCACTAATTTATGGAACCCACTGCCCATGGCTCCCTATTCCACCCATTGCTTCTATGTCTGGAGCTGTCATGGGTGTATCCTTGGCACAAGTCAAGAAATGCAGCTTTGTGAATCCCACTCCATGTATCATAGCAGCCCAGAGGATGCTATTTGGTCCATCGTGCCTATTCTGGCTCTTTAAAAGAGTTATCCAATTAGTCCCACTCCCTTACTCTTTACTCATTAGTCTTGCAAATTTATCTCCTCTTTAAGGGTGTGGCATATCCAAATCCCTTTTGAAAGTTACCTTTGAATCTCCTTCCCTTCAGGCAGAACATTCCAGAAGAACCACAAAGTGGTTACGGCACTGAAGGAGGCTAACTGGCCCATTATGTCCACCTCAGCTCTCTGTAAGGGCTACCCAGCTAGTCCCACTGCCATGTCCTTTCCCCCATAGCCCTGCATTTTTTCTCTCTCTCTCTCTTCAGTTAACTATCCAATTCCCTTTTGAAAGCCATGATTGAATCTGCCTCCACCACACTCTCAGGTGGTAGTGCCCGATTTCAAATCTGTTGCAAAAGGGTGCAAGAGCACAGGAACATCACCATTAACAGATTAGTGTGGAATATGCCAATGAAACCAATGACTATGTTGGTGCACACAGTGTTGACATAGAGGTGAAAGGCGTCAGTATTTGGCACCATGAATGCCAATGTCCTTCCCTAGTTGTGTTTAGGGTCTTGCTCCCCCAACAGTGCCGCATTACATTCGCAAGTTTAGGTTGCCTGTTCGATTCACTCCACTGCCATTTACTGCCACTTCCCTGAACGCAGCCAGCAGCCAAAAACATGACAGAAAACAACTCCAAATTGCAACACTAATTCAGCAGCTCCAGAAAACCACGCTTGGCAATCGAATCAAACTGAGTATTAGCAGAATCGAGCTCAGGATTGTCCTTTTCATCTCACTTAGTGCTGTGGCTGATGGCAGAAGCCAAGTGCTTTATGAACACTCCACTGATCAAAGGTTCAATCAGTGATGAGGATGATAGGGACCTATCCGAATGAAAGGTGCTGAGGAACTGGGGAGGGGTGTGGGGGGGGGGGAGTTGTTTGGATCTCTTTTTATGATTATCATTTTGCTATTTTTTCTACTCTCTTCATGTTCTCCCTTGTTATGATCTCCCTGCAATCCATGCTTATTAGATGCCTCTTTCCTTACCCTCAGTTTTTCCCTTATTTCTGTATATACTGTTATACTTGGTCCCTTCATCTATGCTATCAGTTCCATTCCATTCCACGTGTTATAGGCCTGAGGCCTGCAGTCACTAACTTTTGCAGTTTTGTACTTTTGCATTTTTATTTTCTGCTTTGCTCTTGATTTTAAAGCTAGAGCGAATATTTAAAGTCATTTTGTGCTAAATCTTATTTGGCAGACATTGATCTTACCCCAGCCAAGCTTGCGCTTGGATAAATTAATCAGTAATAATCCGTGGTGATCTGATCTCCCGGACCTTGGCCGAGATTTTGTGCGCCCGCTGGTGTCGGGCGTGGTCAGCGGCTTGAGTGGACAACATGGCAAGGAGGCCAGAAATCAGTTTCACGACGTCGTGAACCCAGTTTGCGATCGTCTGTTCAGTCCATCAATGGCGGGTCGCGTTCCCTGCCATGGAACGTCCATTGGCATGCTGGGTGGATTCTCATAGACATGGCTCCCCGGCGAAGCAGCTCACGGAAGTTGGAAAGTCACCGTTGAAGGGTCTGCTCACAACGGACGATGGTCGAGGTGGGGTGGGAGAGGAAGGTCTAGGATCGGCTGGGGAGAGGAAGAGGTGTCGGGAAGGGGGCGGTGGAGGTTGGGGTGGAGGTGGGGGGGGTCGAAGGTGTCGGATGGTGAGGTTGGGAGGGGGTAACGGGGAGAAGATGGCAGCTAGGGAGGTAGGCGTAAGTGGGTTGGGAGATGTGAGGGAAGGAGCTCAGAGGGAGGAAGGAAAGAGTGCAGAGCAGAGAGGGAGTAAGAAGTAAGGGTGGAGGAAGATTTTTTTTATTTTATTACTCATTCATGGGTTGTGGGCATCAATGATTGCCCATCTCTAATCACCCTTGTTCAGAGGGCATTTAAGAGTCAACCACACTGCTGTGGGACTGGAGTCACATGTAGGCCAGACCAGGTAAGGACAGCAGATTTCCCTCACTAAAGGGCGTTAGTGAACCAGATGGGTTTTTACAACATTGGTTCATGGTCACTTTTAATTCCAGGGGCAGAATTTTCCCTCTGGCGTGCGGGGACAGGACCAGCACGCCTGGGCGTAAAATGACACACGGTGATGTCGGGCGAGTGTCCCGATGACATTGCGCGCCATCGTGATATTCCGTTGGGCGGGCGATGATGTCCAATGCGCGCCCGCCATTAATTAACGGGCCACTTAAGGCCCTTGGCTCCCAACTGACGCCCATTTTTCAGCACCCGCTTGATCATTGGGTTGGCGCACGGGCGCAACGGGCAGGCGAGTAGGACACATTTGTCTGAGCCAGCCTGCTGACTGTGCTGTCCTGTTGGCCTTGATGACATTGGTGGTCGTCCTCTGGCCCGTGGAGCCTGTGCTGGCCCCGCCTGGGAGGGAGCTGCCAGTTCCACAGCTGGCATCTCCCCAGTCGTCGCAGCCTGCCCCACTAGCCTACGCTCCGGCCTGGCCTGCCCCACCGCCCTACCCTCCGGCCTGGCCTGCCCCACTGGCCTACCCTCCGGCCTGGCCTGCCCCACTGCCCTACCCTCCGGCCTGGCCTGTCCCACTGCCCTACTTTCCAGTCTGGCTTGTCTCATTGGCCTACCCTCCGGACTTACACGAACTTTACTGCCCCTCTGCAGAGCCCTTCGCCCAACCTTTCTAAGGCTGACACACCTTCCTTTATGCACCCGCCTCCTCCCACCCACTCCTGCTATGTACGGGAGTCATGAACTATGCTGGGTGGGCCTTAACTGGCCCGTCCATGTAAAAGGACAGGGTGGACCCGATCACAAGTGGGTCTGCACCCACCCGGCCCCCACAGAAAATTCAACCCCGCGTTTTGGTTGAATTTCAAATTTCACCATCTGCCACATTGGGATTGGAACCCGGGCCTCCAGAGCGTTACCCTGGGTGTCTGGAATACTAGTCAGTGAAAATGCCTGGAGGAAGGAGTCTGGAGGGGGGTGGAGGAGTGGGGGGGGGGGTGGGTGGGAGGACTAATGATGGCAGAAGAAGTAAGGGTGCCTGAGAGCATCAGGAAGGAGGAGGGACTAAGCGGGGAGTTGAGGGGGGTGGTTGTCCAGGGGTTTCGGAGGACTATGGGGGGACAGGGGCTCCTCAGGGGGTAGGTGTTCCGTGGCGGGGGGGAAGGGGTTCAGTGGGAGAAGGGGGTCTTCAGGGGGCAAGTGGTCCAGAGGGGGTTAGATGTCTAGGTGAACGTGCAAGGGAGGGGGTCTGATGGGTCCATGACTGCCTCCTGGAGATCGAGAGTGAACTGAGGGTGGGGTATGAGGGATTGATGAGGATGACCGAGGGCAAAGTGAGGCAGTAGGATGGGAGGGTGAGGATACGACATTAGTGGCAGAAGGGATGGCGAGGGTGGTTGATGGGGACTCGGAGGCAGACACGGACCCTGGGTTAGGGAGCAGGAAGTCAGGGGGGTGAATGTGGATGGGGGTGGGATTTTCGGGAATGGAAGGACCATGTATGTTCACCTGGACACCCCCAAAGGAAAAGGGTTGTGGTTGGTAGGTCACGGAGGGGAGGTGGGAGGTGATGGGGGAAAGGAAATGGGTGATGGGGGGAGGGGAAAAGCCAGGGAAGTGTATGAGGAACCAAATCCAGACCACACTGTCCAAATCGAAGTAAAATGACAGTCGTGGTGGGCGAGATCAGGTGCTGCGTGGGAGTGTGATCAGTGGGTGGGCGGAGATACAGGTCGGCTCAGATGGACAACTCAACCCCAGCAGGCAGCATTGAAAATGCTCAGGACATTGAGGTGAGTGCGATGCGGGAAGGATCCGTGTGTGTGGGAGAGGCTTGCACGAGGCTCCAAAAGACCCTGCCGCACACACACTTCTCCCTCCAGAATCACTCGTTGTCCAGCTGCTCCCTCTGCGGTGACAGAGGACGAGGTTGAGGGGGTCACAGGCAAAGGGGACTTGGAGGGAGAGGACAGCCTCTGAGATTCCTGAGTGGATGACCCAGGGGTGTCCAGCTGCCACTCCTCCTCCCTTCGGGTGCCCGAGGACCCCAGCCTGACTCCTTGAGGGGAAGGAGAACCTGGAGGGACACCGAGGTGCCCTGTTTCCCTCTTGCATTGCCACTGCAGGGACTCACCCATGGCTCCCGCGATGGAGGGCAGGTCTGCACACATCTCCATGTTCTGCTGGACCAGGGTGTCTACGGCATCCGCCATCCTCCCCATGGAGACCTCCATACACACACATGGGCACCACTTCATCAGAGAGCAGGCAGACACACTCCTCCAACTCGTGTGCCACTCTGTTGGGGGTTTCCAGCAGCTCTGTGTGATGTCCCCCCACCTTCTGCTGACTCTCCAGGATGAGTGGGAAGGCCGAATCCAGAGACTGGTCAACTGACCTGGGCCTCACAGATGCCTCTTCCCCAGCAGTCCTCCGAGTACCAGGGAGATCGGCTGAACCTGCTTCCTTCTGCTGCGGACACATGTCCGTGTGGTGACCACCAGATTGTGAACCCGAGCCTGCTCTAGATCTAGGTCCCACCGAGGTGTGTGTCTCTGCGCTGGTGCAGGGTGTGGGTAAGTGCTGTGATGGGTCTTCCAGGTTGCTTATTTCCAGCTCTTCAATGGAGGAGGTGTCCTCTTGGCTGGAGGTGAGGATGTGGATGGAGCTGAGGGACTGACTGGCTGAGGGTGTCGGTCACTTGGCAGAGCTCCCTGTGAACCAAAGTAGAGATAATGAGTGCATGGCAGCAGAGTCAAAAGCAGGAGAGAGAGAGACACTCACAGTTGCGTTGAGAGAGGGATGATGTGGTGCAGGATCCTCACGTGGGTGTTCACCGCTGACCTCACTGTCACCACAGGCACGGTCCCTGTCCTCACCAGTCAGCGCGATGGCTCACTCCTCAAAGTGAGTGAGGGGCCTAATGTGGGTCACTCCACCCCCCCGGTCTGGGACCTCTCCCTGCTGATGTGAGCCAGCTTCTCCTGCATGAAAACAGATGGAGAGAGTGTGAGCAGGACACAGGGCACTGAGGGGAATGTTTGTGTGGTGAGCGGAGACATGGACAGGATGAGGATGTGAGCTCCAGAGGGTATGAGCCTGATGGAGATGTGAGGGTGTGTGTGAGAGTTAGAGGTGTTGTCTCTCCAGGTGTGAGATCCCTGTGGATGTGGGATGGGTTTGTGAGTGTGTGAGTTGAGAGCGATGAGAAGAGTGAGTTACCCTGGCAGTACGGATTCATTCTTTCAATCTTTTTCGGCAGTGGGTGGCTGTCCACTTTTGAAGGGCATTGGCTCTGACCATCGCTGCCACCACCTCCAAAGCCAGATTAGCGAGGTTCCTGCCCCTCCTGCAGCCAGGGTGGGGGTAGAGGACATCTCGACGAGCCTCCACTGCATCCAAAAGGTGCTCGAGGGACACGTCATTGAACCTGGGGGCTGCAGTCTATTTGCCTTTTGGGGTCAGGTCCTCTTTGCAGCAGCCATGGGCTGGAAGCACCGAGAGGTGAGTACGCGGCTGGACTTTTAATATGGTGCCCGGCGTGATGAAGCGGCGAGGTGCTGGTGTGGCTGGGAATGAGATCCCACCCACCATGGGAACGGTGTGTTTCTCAGGAATGCATGATTAATGCGGCGGGTTTGGGATGTTATGGTGTGTAAAGCTGCCATTGCAGCCGATGGTTAAAGGGCCGTTTTACCCACCCGCTACCGCACTTAGTGCAAATCTGGGCCGATTCTGGCCCTTGTTTCTTTTTACACCGGCCATGCACAGCTGGCATTTAGACCACATCTTTGTTTTCCGTTTTTCCAGCTAGAATACTAAAATAAATTGTCTTTTGTTTGTCCTTTTTCTTACTGCACTCAGTGACCCTTGCACTACAGGCCAAGGCGATGAGTAGCCTTATGGTGGTCACTTAGTGTGGTCATCAGGAGATGAAGCTTGGTTGAGTTGGTGTTTTCAGGGAGAACAGACAGGGTAGATAGAGAGAAACTATTTCTGCTGGTTGGGGAGTCTCGGACTGGGGACACAGTCTAAAAATTAGATGTAGATCTATCAGGAGTGAATTTTGGAAACATTTCTGCACACAGATGGTAAAAGTTTGAACTCTCTTCCCCGAATGATAATTAATGCTAGATCAATTGTTAATTTCAAATCTAAGATTGGTAGTTTTTTATTAGCCAAAGATATTGTAAGAAACAGGGCAAGGTCGGGTCTATGGAGTTAGTTTGCAGATCAGCCCTGATCTCAATGAATGGGGAAACAGATTCGAGGGGCTAAGTGGCCTATTCTTGTTCCTATGGTCTGCAGCGATTCAAGAAGGCGTCCCACCACCACTTTCTCAAGAGCCATAAAGGACCCAGCAATAAATGTTGGCCTTTTCAGCAACACCCACATCCTATGAACGAATCAAAAGAACATTCAGATTGGCAGGCTGTCACTAGTGGGGGTAGCAGAAGGATCAGTACTGGGGTTCCGCCATTTACTATCAATATTTTGGATTTAGTTCCAGTTGCGGCTGAGGTAGACTTTGTGACCAGTTTGCTCACCTTGCCCCTGAGAGTGGGAGGCAATGGCAAACCACCGCTGCCAAGAAAAAAGCTCAGGTTGGGACATCATGCGCCATGCCTCGATCTGTAATGGTTAGCATGTCTAACCCATTTATCTCCATTTGCAAAAAGAGAGTAATTAGCAAAAAAAAAAATAGCAATGGAAACAGGAGAGGAAACTTTTTGTGTGGTGGAGGCTGGTTCAATCTGAAAAAGAAGGATGTGCAGGGCTACAGGAAAAGGCTGGGGAGCGACACCAGGTGAGAGAGCCAGCACAGACACGACGAACTGAATGGCCTCATTCTGCGCTGTAGCAATTCTTTGATTCATCGAATGACAGAGCAGGCTTGCAGGGCTGAATGGTCCCCTCCTGTCGCTATATTCTTCTTAGTATATTTTGAACGCAAGTTTGTCTCGGTAATCCTGAAGGAGCTAAAAATACAGTTGATATAAGAGAAATTTCTTCACTGAGAGGGTAGTGAAGCTTCAAAATTCTCTGCTCCAGTGGGTTGTGGATGCTCCACAATGGAGTTATATTGATGGCTGAGATGGACAGAGATGGTCTGCTTGTCTACAAGGGCTACAGGAAGAAGACCGAAGGATGGCACCAGGTGGATTGCGCTTTCGGAGAGTTGATGCAGGCACAACAGGCTGAGCGGCCTGTTTCTGTGCTGTAAGAATTCTGTGATTCGTGCCATTAATTAATCTCTCCTGTCATGTATGCTTCATGCACTTCAGTTGAAGCGTCTTCAATTTTAACTTTTTGCCATTTATCCCTGATTTGACCTTGCTGACCTTGCTGACTGGTGCACCTTGCTGCTTAACTTTTGCCTCTCTCGCCCCCTGTCACTCTCTTCCTATTATCCACCTTGCCCAAGAAAGACCTCAGATCGGCAAATTTCAATCAAGCTGGGAATTAAATACACCCGTTTGCACCACAGCATCTGGGTCATTAAAGATTCTTGGTGCCATTTGCTAATGCTAAAATGTTGGAATGCTGAGACAGTTACCATTTGAAGAGGCAATAAACAAACCTCTGCGCTCATTAACCTGCGATTATCATTAATCATTTTCTCTGTTTAGACTCAACTCACCTTAATTGTTTTGTGCTCATCTGAACATATGGTGTTGTTATGATACCTTCCATTGGAGATATGCAGTTTTTAAGCAGTTATTGCAAGTTTTATGAAAACATGGCTCCTCATTTTAACCAAACCCTTCGTCATTAAATTGTCCTCGGGCACTTGTTCCAATAATCCAAAATATCTGCTGAGGGTGATTATTTGTCACTGCAGGGGCTGGAGGGTTATTAGCATCTAAGATAGGTGACCTTGGGGATAATGGAACTCTGTCCCCCAAATAAGCTGTTTTTAAAAATCCTTTCATGGGATGTGGGCATCACTGGCAAGGCTAACAACTGTTGCCCATCCCTAATTACCCCTGACTTGCTCAGCCATTTCAGAGTCAAACACACTGCTGCAGGTCTGGAGTCACATGTAGACCAGACCAGGGTAAGGACAGCAGATTTCCTTCCCGTTAATGGGCCAGATGGGTTTTTAACAACCACAAAAAAAAGAAAGTTGTCTTGTGGTTACCAACACTGAGATTAGCTTTATATTCCAGATTTATTAGTTGAATTTTAAATTCCACCAGCTGCCATGGTTGGAGATGAACCCATGTGCTCCAGGGGATTAACCCAGGCCTCAGGATGACCAATTTAGTGACATTACCTCTATGCCACCATCTACCCATATGGTTGCAGTAAGGGTTTGGGGGGGGGGGGTGGGTGTGGGGGTGGTGGCAGAGTGGGCTGGTAGTGGAGTGTCAATTCAAAATTTCAAAAATAAGATTGCTACAGTTTTGCTAGGTAAAGGGATTATGTGTTACGGAGCCAAAGTAAACAAGTTAAGATACAGATCAGCCATGTCTAACTGAATGGCGGGACAGACATGAGGGGCTGAATGGCCTCTTTCTGTCCATATATTCCTTCCCAAGCATGTGGCAGATCTAAGCTGGTCGAAATGCTCCATCTTATATATTTATTTGTTTCTGACAGCTCCAAATCTCTCGTAAGGTAAGTGGATGAAGGGATAGGGAACCATGGCTGGTAAATGGAGTTGAGGTACAGGTCAGCCATGATCTCACTGAATGGCAGAGCAGGCTTGCGGGGCTGAATGGCCTCCGCCGGTTCCTATGTTCTTCTTATTATATTTTGAATGCAAGTTTGTCATCGTGGTCCTGAAGGAGTCAATAATACGATTAGTCATTTGGCAGCACAGAACTTGAGTATTGTTGAAAAAAGAGACATGTCAAAGTTTTTCATCTTGCACTCATCAGGAGACTACACAAGAGTACAAGAATTTATACTGTATGAGAAGAGAGTGCTCATTAGTTGGCAAATGGACTTTGATTGGTAGAGGCATTGCCATGGAGAATGCACCAATTGATGATGACTGACAGTTAGCTGCTAACCATTGTTTGAAATTTAAACCAGACAGCTTGACCCTGATTGGTCAATGTATTGCCCTGAGGAATGAGTCAGCGAATGGCTGTCACTTATTTTGTTTTGCTGAAACAGGCGCAATGCGTGTACATGTTCTTTCTGTCTGCAGAGAACATGGCCCTGTGTATTAATATATGTAGCTTCCAGTACATGCAAATGCACCACACTGAGCTCGACAGACAATCTTCAATTGGTTGTCAGTGTAATTCGTAGAATACTGCGGATAATTTAGCAAATGTTGTCCAATCAGAGAATCACATCTAATGTTGGACGCAATGTTTTGAGTTTTGCGAGCACTGGCTGGTTGGGTACGATCTATACCCTGCCTGTTGTGAACAGTGGCTGGGACATGCTGTTTGATATGATCTGCCAGTCTTTGAGACGAACAACCTACATACCCAGCATCGCACGGTCACTGGAATACACATACCACATTACTCATTGACGTGATAGACAGAACGTCTCTTTGGTTTGACTGCCGCACCCTGTTAGTGGTGAACACCACTCGTGTTACTACTGTATATCAGCAGTGTGAAACAGCTAGCTTAATCTGTTTCTCAAATTTTTGAGATACCTCACCCTTCCAGGGTTATCTGAGGTAGACTGGACAAAGTTTGGGGCTGAAAGTGACAGCCTTAGTCCCGTTCGTGAGTTTGCGTGAGATACAGCGTAAAATGATCTGACCAGGGTAACCATTAGCCTGTAGGTTGCCTTTGATGCTCCCTATTTGCATGGTGAGAAAATGGCTCAGGCTCTATTTACAAGGTTGCCAATAAGACCAATCTTATAGCGTCTGGAAATGGAAGAATCCCAACACGTATATTGACCAGTGAAGGTAGGCTTGCAGTAGACAGCGGTAGAGAACCCCCTGGTGGATTTCACAACTAGTACATCAGGGAAGGAGAGTTCATTTGGCTGCTCCATTTCAAAGTTGAATTTGAGAACAGGATGGAGCCCATTAAGACGGGTAAGGAAATTATTACCCGCAGCTGCGGATTTATATATGCGGACTAAAATAAGGGCATTTATAGAGGTCTGAAGAAAGAGTTGTCTAAAGCGGGCTGGGAAAACAGACTAAGGGGAAAGTCAGTGGATGAGAAGTGGCAGACATTTAAGCAGGTATTTAATGACGCTCAGCAAAAATTTATCCCGGTCATAAAGAAGGACTCAATGAGAAAGATGAACCACCCGTGGTTAACAAAGGTGGTCAAGGAGAGTATCCAATCAAAAACTAAGGCATACAAAGTGGCAAAAACTAATGGTAGGTCAGAGATTGGGAATTTTTTAGGAACCAGCGGTGGATGACTAAAAATCTAACAACGAGGGAAAAAGTTGATTATGAAAGTAAATTGGTAAGAAATATAAAAACAAACAGCAAGAGCTTCCAAGGGTCAATAAAAAGAAAGAGAGTAGCTAAAGTGACCGTGGGACCCTTGGAGGATGCAACTGGAGAATTGATAACGGGGAACAGGGAAATGGCAGATCATTTAAATTAATATTTTGCATCGGTCTTCACAATGGAGGACACCATAAAGATCTCAAAGATATCAGATAAACAAGTAGCCAATGGGAGGAAAGATCTGGTAACAATCTCTATCACGAGGGACAAAGTATTTGACAAACCAATGGGACTAAATGCAGACAAGTCGCCAGAGCCTAATGGCCAGGCCTGCATCCAGGGGTTTTAAAGCAAGTGGCTGCAGAGATAGTGGAGACATTGGTGGAAATATTCCAGAACTCACTGGATTCTGGGAGGGTCCCCGCAGATTGGAAAACTGCTAATGTAATGCCCCTGTTCAAGAAAGGAGGGAGACAAAAAACAGGAAATACTAGGCCAGCCAGTCTAACATCTGTCATTAGGTAAATGCTAGAGTCCATTATTAAGGAAGAAATAGAAGGACATTTAGAAAAGCTTAACACAATCAAACAGAGTCAGTA
Source organism: Carcharodon carcharias (assembly GCF_017639515.1). NCBI lineage: Eukaryota > Metazoa > Chordata > Chondrichthyes > Lamniformes > Lamnidae > Carcharodon > Carcharodon carcharias. The sequence continues at coordinate 185,263,730 of NC_054472.1, read as the reverse complement.
TGGTTTTGTGAAAAGGAAATGATGTTTTTGTTTAAATTTTCTAGAGCTCTTTGAGGATATAACAAGCAGGGTTAATAAAGGGGAACCGGTAGATGTTGATGTGTATTTGGATTTTCAGAAGATATTCGATAAGGTGCCACATAAAAAGTTATTGCACAGGATGGGAACTCACGGTATTGGGGGTAATAAATTAGCATGGACTGAGGATCGGTTAACACACAGAAGACAGAGAGTCAGGATTAATGGGTCTTTTTCAGGTTGGAAAGATGTAACTAGTGGAGTACCACAAGGATCAGCCCCAGGTCCTCAATTATTTACTAATTACTTATTAATGACTTGGAGGAGTATCCGAATTTGATGACGATGTAAAAATAGGTAGGAGGGTGTGTTGTGATGAGGACATATGGAATCTGCAAGGGGATGTTGACAGGTTGAGTGAGTGGGTAAAAACTTGGCAGATGGAGTTTAATGTAGGAAAGTGTGAGGTCATGCACTTTGGTAGGAAAAATCAAAAGGCAGACTATTATTTAAATAGAGAGAGAAACTCCAAAACAGTGCAACACAGAGGGATCTGGGTGTTCTTGTGCATGAAACACAAAAAGCTAGCATGAAGGAACCATAGTTTGCCATTGTGAGATTTGAACTCTTGATAATCTTTTAAATGAAAACCAAATCAATAAAATTGGGATAAATCAGGCACATTGAACTCTTGATACTCTTTTGAGTAAACCTGTTTCCATCTGTTTCAGATGAAGTTACATTGTTTCATAGTTTGCCATTGTGAGATTTGAACTCTTGATCTTGGGGTTACAAACCCAGTACCATAACCACTTGGCTAAAGGTGCAGCAAGTAATTAAGAAGGCAAATTGAATTTTGGCCTGTATTGCTAGGGGGTTGGAGTTTAAAAATAGGGAAGTCTTGTTCCAACTGTACAGGGTGTTGGTGAGGCCGCACCTGGAGTACTGTGTATAGTTTTGGTCCCTGTATATAAGAAAGGATATACTGGCATTGGAGGCAGTTCAAAAGAGATTCACTAGGCTGATTCCTGGGATGAAAGGTTTGACTTATCAAGCACAGCTTAAACAGATTAGGCCTTAATTCATTAGAGTTTAGAAGAATGAGGGGTGATCTTATTGAAATGTATAAGATTCTGAGGGGGCTTGACAGGGTAGGTGTTGAGAAGGTGTTTCCACTGGTTGGGGAATCTCGAACTAGGGGACATAATTATAGACTAAAGGGACACTCATCTAAAACTGAGATATGAAGGAATTTCTTCTCTCAGGTGGTAGTGAATGTCTGGAATTCTCTAGCTTGGAATTGTGGAGGCTAGATCACTGAAAGTATTTAAAGAGGAGGTAGACAGATGTTTAAAATATTGGGGAGTTGAGGCCTATGAGGAGTTGGCGTGAAAGAGGAGTTGAGGCCTGAGGCAGATCAGCCGTGATCTTATTGAATGGCGGGGCAGGCTTGAGGGGCCAAATGGCCTACTCCTACTCCTATGTCTTATGTTCTTATACAGTGAATGTATCATCCATAGGTCCAACAGGCATTTTTGTTAGCTTACTTTCAAGCAAGGCTGTCCAGTTATGTTGAGCGGCGTGTCCAATGGATATGAGTTTGGACCCACCATTAAGAATGGTGTGCATTTTGTTGTCTTTCAGTCTGACAGTTCGGCAAATTTGCGTGTACTGGAAGCTGTGTATATTAGCACACAGGGCCCTGTTCTTTGCAGACAGAAAGAACATGTACACACATTCTGCCTGTTTCATTTAGACAAAATGTGACAATCATTTGCTGACTCATTCCTCAGGGCAGTGCCTTGACCAGTCAGGATCAAGGTGTCTAGTTTAAATTTCAAACTATGGTTGACAGTTACATGTCAGTCACCATCAATTGGTGCATTCTCCATGGCAATGCCTCTACCCATCAGAGTCCACTTGCCAACCAATCGGCACTCTCTTCTCGTACGGTATAAATTGTTGTTTTCTTCTTATATTGGTACCTTGCCAGGTGTCCTGATACATGCAAGATGCAAACCTTCGACATGTCTCTTTTTTTCAACAGTAATGTAATTGATGTAAGGGAAATGTCTTCACTCAAAGGGGTTGTGAAGCTTTGGAGCTCTCTACCCCAGAGGGTTATGGGTGCCTTGTCTTTGAACATAGTTGAGGCTGAATTAGCCAAATGTTTGGCCTCTCTGGGAATGAAGGGTAATGGGGAAAGGGCGGGAAAGTGGAACTGAGGCAAGAGATCAGACGTGACTGTACTAAATGGAGGAAGCAGGCTCGAGAAGCCAAGTGGTCTACGCCTGCTCCTGTTTCTAATGCTCATGGTTGGACTCCCAGGGTCTCTGATTGTGAGCTTGTATTTCATCAAAATGTCTCCCCCAGTTTCTTTTGAAAAGCTATAAGGAGGAGCCATTTGTTCATGTTATTTCATAACGAAGCCACAAACGTGCAATGTTTTGGTTGTCGCACTGATGATATTTCCTTGTGCGAGTATTGCCAGTCAGGGTATGCTCTTGTGAGGGAAGATAGTTCTGTACATGATGCGGTGGGACAGGATAAACGGAGTGCGGCCCAGGGAACTGAGTGAAGACTTGGAGTTTGGTGAGAAGGGGGGGGGGGGGGGCGGGGTTTAAGTGTTCATTTTGTTGTTAAACTTTGCTCTTGAAACCTAACCTAGGCCGGGATTTTCCGAGCCCACTGGCATCGGGTGTGTTGAGTGGAATGAGCGGACAATATGGCGCAATCGGTTTCACGACGGCGTGAACCCATTTTGCAATCATCCGCTCAGCCCGTCGATGGTGGGGGTGGTGAGGGGGTGCCTGTGTTCGCCACCATCGGACATCGGGAATTTCATTGTAATACATCTGCATATCATTAACAGGCCAGCCCCACCAGAATCATACCCCTCCCCACTGGATCGTCCGTCCACATCGGCGGGAAAGCACGTCAACGTGTTTCACAACAGCACATAGAAGGTGTGCACTTGGCAGCCTGCACATTGAGGAGAACTCGGAGGTGAGTGCACAGCAAGGATGTGCAGCGCTCCTCTCAGGGTCACCTGTTGGACTTCAAGCTTGAGGTGCGTTGTGGTGGGGGGGGGTGGTTTGCGGTGGGCAAGGGCTGCCTTGCGTTTGAGGTGACCTGTTGGGGGGTGAGGGGCAAGGGCAGCCCTGCCATTGAGGTGACTGGGGTGGATGGGTTGGGGTGTGCAATGACTGGCTTTCAGTTGAGGTAACTTGTGGGGGAGGGGGGGGGCAAGGGCTGCCTTGCGGTTGAATATAGCGCACGAGGGTTCGGGGTGGAGGGTAGGTTGGGTGAGGGAAGCGGCCACGCATTAGGGAAACCCTGTATGAAGTGACAGTTCCTCTGCAGCTGAGAGCAGCTGGTGTGCAACCACTAGAAACACATCGTGCAGGTCTGCGCATGGTTTCCAGAGGGTCTGCACAACTCCTATATCCTCAGTCGGTCACAAATCCCTGAAATCTTCCAGGGTCCACAGAAGCTGCAGGGATGGCTCCTCAGGGACAAGGGCCACCCGCAGAGGTAGGCCTCATACTGCAGCAGAATGAAGGTACAATGAGGCTCATGCAGCAACTCGCAACTTGGTGGAGCAGACCATCGGGATGCTGAGAATGAGATTCAGGTGCCTAGTCTGGTGGAGTCTGGTGGAGCCCCGCAGTATAGTCTGCTGAGGGTGTCACTCATCGTCAATCTGCTGCACCCTTTACAGCCTGGTGCTGCAACAGGGTGAGGAGCTGGCTGAGGAGATGGAGGAGCAGGAGGTCTCCTCCGATAAGGAGTACGCTGATGGGTTTGAGGGTGGAGAGGTCCTTGAAGGTGACGATGACGGGGATGGGGCCCTCGCACTGGCCAGGCAAGGCAGACGTGCTCAGGAGGCCCTCATAGCTGCTAGATTTGTGGAGGGTGATGATGACATGCAATGAGGACGCTCCATAGATCTTCACATAGCCTCTGAGAATGTCTGACTCCAGACTGGCCGAGGGCAGCTCGCTTGCGCTCTGTGATCAGGGTCATCTCATAGAGGAGCAGCCGTGAAACTTTAAAAGCACCTGATCCTTTGTCAGCCTTCAGCACCTGAGCCCTTCAGGAGCACAACTTCACTGGCCACAGATGCTGAAGAGATGGGGGTCAACTCCATCTTAAAGGTGCTGAGAGCACACAGAGAGAGTGACAGAATTCTGTGATGCATGCCTATGACATTCTGGCAGCAATGACCAGCACCATCAAGGTGCAGGCGTCAATAATGTGTCCAGGGAATGTGAGGCTGGACCATCACTTTGGTCTGAAGGCTGCACAGAGCACAGGGAAGAGGACCTGGACTGAGATACCTGCCTTTATCTTGTGCAGAAAGGTTTCACATCTGAGTGATACGAACACTGCTCATCAGAACAAGGAGACATAGTCAGGGAGACATTCTTGGAAGTTTATTGACAATAATGAACATTATGTACAGGTGATTAACACCTACACCCAGGCTGCAACGAATTCTTCTTAAGTTTCCTAACCCTGCCACTATGTCTTGGTGCTCCTCCAACGTCCACAGCGGAGGTGGGGACAGCCCGCTGACTGCGATACCCTGTCTGTGATGACCTTGGCTGGCGTCCCTGGAGGATCGAGACTTGGAGGGCCCCGGCTTGCTTACAGGGTCCTGCTGTGCGGTATTGGGACCCTCCTCGGCTTGTGGAGCTGGAGCTGCTGAGGGAGAGGGGATTCGGATGGCTGGACACTCCCGGAGTCACCTGGATGGATGGCCCTGGAGTCTGCACCTGCTGATCCTCCTTCCTATGGATGCCCGGGGCTGACATCTTGAGAAGATATGGTAGCTGGAGTGAGATCGAGCTGCCCCACACCCCTCTTGCGTACACATGGTTGGAGGACAATTATGGCTTCAGTGATGGAGTCAAGCCCACAGAGCAGTGAAGGAGCTACATTCTGGAACAAGATCTCCATGGTGGCCGCCATCCTGCTAGTGTTAACGTCGGTGTGTTGGCAATGCCGGCGCTATCAGAGTGAAGGCGAACAGATTCTTCCATCATGCCTTGCAACTGAGGAGTGCAGTGGACATCCCTTCCTGATGTTCCCAAACTTGCCTTTGCAGATCCAGCAACTGTGACGTGACCGAGTCCAGAGGCTCGTCAACTGACTCGGACTCGGCAAATTTATGGCCTCCAGCAGCCCTCCGAGTGCTGAGCACCACTGAGGTCCCTGAGGCCGCCTGCAGTGGATCAGGCAGTATCATGTTCTCATGTGATCCCGAGGCTATCCTAAAGCTAGGTTCCTCTGAGTTGTGTGTGTCTCTGTAATGGTGGAGGGTGTGGGTGAGCGCTGTGATGGGACTTCAGGAAGGGTGCCTCCAGATTCCTCTACAGAGGTTTCTTTGGGGCTTGCTTGGAAGCCCTGGGTGGTGGAATCCGCCGGCTATTTCCCAGATGTGCCTGTGAAAGCAAGGGGAGATAATTAGTACATCCTTTTGCGGCGCTGGGTGGCTGTTCTCCTTTGAAGGGCTTTAGCGCTGACCACTGTTGCCAAGGCCTCCCAAGCCTGGCTGGTCACACCGCTGCCCATATTGCGGCCAGAGCGGAGTTAGAGGACATCCCAGTGTGCCTCCATGGTGTCCAAAAGGCATTCCAGTGATGCGTCGCTAAATCTGGATGCTGCAGCCTTTTTATCTTTTGTGGACATCTTTCCTGCAGAATTCATGGGCTAGAAGCACTGGGATGTGATGCGGGCGGCTGGACTTTAAACATATGGTGCCCAGCGTCATGAAGCAGCTAGGTGATGATGGGCAAGCGAATGACCGCCTGTCATCGAATGCATAAGCCCTGGAATGCATAAATAGTGTGGCGGGTTTGGGACGACACGGTGTAAAAACCCACCATCGCGGCCGGCAGGTAAAATGTCATTTTACCCGCCCGTTACCACGCTTAGTGCAAATCTGGAACAATTCTGCTCCTAGTCTGTAATTAACAGTAACTGGAAAGCATTGAGTAAGCAGGCTAAGTTCTTCATTTCTTGCAGTTTAGAAAGGGTAAACTCACTCTCAGCTGTAGGAGCTGAGTAATTAATTAGCTAACTGGTTGAATCTGGTTACTGTAGCTCCAGTTCAGTCTACTATAAATTCAGAGTCCTTTAGTGCAGCCAAGGTAAACTGAGTGCAGCTGAATAACTGAGTTTGGTGAGGGGGGGGGGTTCGGAGAAGGGGAAAAAGGAGGTTTTTTTCTGTTTTCTATCTTTCTCACCCTGTAGGAATTGGCTCTTGTTCTACAACAGGGAAAGGAGCTAGCTTTTTGATGAGTATCTGGTAAATGGATAAGTTCTATTCGCTCCCTAAGGTTTAAAATAGTACACAAATTGGTGGTAAAGTTAATAAAACATATTAAAAAAACAGCATAAATAAGTGATTCACATAAGTAAGTAAAGATTTAAAACATATTAAGGATGGTAGGACAGGTGATGTGTTCAGGCTGCAGCATGTGGGCACTGCTGGATAACATTGTGATTTGCAGCTTGAGGAACTTCAGCTCAGAGTCATTGAGCTGGAGGCTGAGCTGCAGACACTGCGACACATCAGGGAGGGGGAAAGTTACCTGGATGCTTTATACCAGGAGGCGGTCACACCACTTAGGATAGGGTCTTCTGATTTGGTCAGGGACAGGAGGGTGTGACTTCAATTGAGGCAGGCAAGAGGACCCAAATGGCAGGAGTGTAGGAGTGTGACCTTCCACAATTGTCCAACAGGTTTGAGGTTCTCTCAACTTATTTGGATGAGAACAGGAGCTGCAGAGTGGATGGGCAAACTGACCATGGCACCATGGTACAGGAAGCCATCAAAATTTGGGGAGCAGCAAGGAATGGAGTGGTAGTAGGGGACAGTATAGTGAGGGGGATTGACACTGTTCTCTGTAGCAATGAGTGAGAGTCCAGACGGCTGTGTTGCCTGCCCAGTGCCAGGGTTCGGGACATCTGCTCAGGGCTGGAGAGGAACTTGCTGTGGTGGGGGGTGGGGAGGATAAAAACAAGAGCATAAGAAATGGGAACAGGTGTAGACCCTCGAGTCTGCTCCACCATTCAATAAGATCATGGCTGATCTTGTGTTTCAAATTCCACATTCCCCATCTCTCACTGATAACCTTTGATTCCCTTGCCTAACGAGAATCTATCAACCTCTGCCTTAAAAATATACAGTGACCCCCGTCCCCAACACCTCCTGAGGTAGAGAGTTCCAAAGTCGCACAGCCCTCTGAGAGAAAAAATTCCCCTCATCTCTGTCCTAAAATTTTCATGGCCCTTGTAGGTACCAACAACATAGATAGAACTAGGAAAGAGGTTCTGCATATAGAGCTTGAGGAGCTGGCCACTAAATTAAAAGGCAGAGCTTCAAAGGTTACAATCTCTGGATTATTAACTGAGCTGCGTGCAAATTGGCATAGGGCACATAAAATTAGTGAGATGAATATAAATGGCTCAAAGGCTGGTGTGGGACATAAAAACAGAAAGTGCTGGAAAAACTCAACAGGTCTGGGACAGACCTGCTGAGCTTTTCCAGCATTTTATGTTTTTATTTCAGACTTCCAGCATCAGCAGTATTTTGCTTTTATCCTGATGTGGGAGAAGTGGGTTCCAGTTCATGGGGCACTGGTACCAGTACTGGGGAAAGTGGGGGCTGTACCGTTGGGATGGTCCATACCTGAACCATGCTGGGACAAGGTGTTCTTGCAAACCGCCTAACTAGGGAGGTAGGGAGGGCTTTAAACTAAATAGTGGGGGCAAGGAATCAAATATGGAAAGAAGTGGTACGTCAAAGAGTAGAGACAAAGTAAGAGACCATTATGATCCCAGCTGAGATTACCCCTGGACAAGTCAGATCCCAGGCTGCAACCCAGCTTGATAGATCCTAATTTTTATTTATTTGTATAGATCCGTGGAGAGGGGGTACTGAATAGTCACAGGAATCATTTAATGAGATTTTTAACAAAAGAATAAAACATTTTTTCAGCAAGAAAAGATGAACTATATTACATTGCTCCTTCACCCACCACTATACCTTTACAGATATATTCAGATTTGTAAGGATAACAAGTTACAGAAGCTATCTTATAGTTTAACATTCACAGTAAATACACAGTCCATGTAAACCTATTGTGACCTGTGGTCAGACACGCCACTCTCTGGAACCAAGTGATAGATGCCACCTTAACCAGATGCTATGGATCTCTCCACAATCCCCCCACACACTTGTCACGCTATGAGCCAAGCAGTCTCACTGCAATCTGTCTTTTGCATGAGAGTTTCCAATCTCCACTGTCCAAGACTTCTATTTGGAATCTTCACCCAAACCAACAGTTTCTCTCAGGTACCTTCTGCAAGGGTTCCAAAGTTGCTCTCCCCGGATCACCACGTGGGTTCAAACTGTCTTCCATGCACTGCCTCTCACCGACTCAGCTGAAAACAATACCAATGCTTCACATGCCCACAGCAAAGAGTTACAGACCTTCAGTTGTCTCTTTGGACCTGCTTTCTGCAGCTTTTGTCTATTTAAATCTGAAGTTTGGAGCCTTTCTCTCTGTCCCTCACTTTTAACAGGACCTTTTCCAGGTTCCTGTCCTTCCTTTGACTAGAAGGTCTGCCTTGGACTTTCTTCTTTTCCAATCCCCTGGATTTTAAGGTTTTTCTTATTTGGGACTTGTTATCTGCTCCCTTCTGGGTTCCTTCTGCCTCACAGCTGCCTTCAAACCAACTAAACTCCAACAGCTTCCAAAACAAACTGCTGTTTCTAGCTTGCCTGTGTGTGTGCCTGTGGGAGGGACCTGTCTCTCTGGCCCACTGTTGCTAGGCAACAGCCCAATTCTTCTATTTTTGTTTGCTTAATCTAGCTGTGATAGTCGTAAGAAAAACCTTAATAGAAATGCAGGCATCTTTTTAAAGTGAAACTGAAACTCAGTTTGAACTTTATTAATGCATGGATACAGAAATACAAATCAAACTTAAACTTTAAAGCTAAAATTCATCACTAACACCTACAAATACAAATATAACTTACTTAAGCTATCTCTATTTCCTAACAAGAGGACTATTATAACATGAGAAATGAGGATCGGAGAATGGCATGAAGGGACAGAGAGAAAAAAACTAAGCATGCACAAAGAATCAAGAGTAGATGTCACAAAGATAACAGAAAGACAAAACTAAAGGCTCTGCACCAGAATGCGCATGGCATTCATAACAAAGTAAACAAATTGATAGCACACATTGAAACAAATAAATATGACCTGATAGCCATTACGGAGACCCGGCTATATGATGACAAGGATTGAGTCCTGAATATTGAGGGGTATATGACCTTCCAGAAGAATAGGAAGCTAAGTAAAGGTGGAGGGGTAGCGTTGTTGATCAAGGGTGGCATTGGTGCAATAGAGAGGACCTGGGTTCAGGACATCAGGATGTAGAATCAGTTTGGGTAAAGATGAGGAATAGTAGGGGAAAGAAGTCACTAGTGAGAATGGTCTACAGGCTCCCTAACAGTAACCACAATGTAGAACAAAGTATACAAGAAAGAATATCAGGTGCCTGTGATAAAGGGACTTCAATAATCATGGGTGATTTTAATCTACATATAAACTGGAAAAATTAGATTGGCAGTAGTACTCTGCATGAGGAATTCATAGAATGCACTCGAGATTGTGCTGCTCTAATAAACTTTTTGGAACCCTTATATTAAACTCAGTAGTGTGTAATGTGACAGGATCAATTAATGATCTCAGAGTAAAGGCCCCCCCACATCCCCCCCACCCAGGTAGCAGCGCCCACAATATGATTGATTTTTATATCCAGTTTGAGAAGGAGGAGAGTAGGTCTGAGACTAGTAGTTTAAACTTAAATAAGGGCAGCTAATTGGGCATGAAACCTGAGCTAGCTGAAGTGAACTGGGATGCTAGGCTAGGGAATAGATAAATAGAGAAGCAGTGGAAGACATTTAAGGGGCTATTTCAGAATACTTAGAATAAGTATATTTCTACTGTAAAGAAAAATTCTAAAGGGAGGACCAACCATCCGTGGTTAACTAAAGAAGTTAGGGAAAGCATCAAACTTAAAGATAAAGCATATAAATGTGCAAAGATGAGTGGCAGGCCAGATGATTGGTCAGAATATAAAGAACAGCAGAGGATGACTAAAAGGTTAATCAGGATAAAGAAATTAAACTACTAGAGGAAGCTAGCTAGAAATGTAAAAGCGGATGGCAAATATTTAAACAACAGGAAAAGAATAAGTAAAGCGATTGTTGGTCCTCTAGAGAGTAAGAATGGGGAGGTAATAGTGGATAATAAGGAAATTGCAGATGGAATGAACAAATATTTTGCTTCTGTCTTCACTATGGAGGATACAAAAACATTCCAGTAATCGCTTTAAATTGGGATGTGGAGGGGAGAGAGGCACTTGGTGAAATTACAATCACTAGAGAAGTATTACTGAGAAAACTGTTGGAGATGTGGACTGACAGTCTGAGTCCAGATGGACTTCATCCTAAGGTCTTAAAAGCGGTGGCTAATGAAGTACTGGATGCATTGGTGTCAATTTCCCAAAGTTCCCTAGATTCTGTAAAGGTTCCATCAGACTGAAAAGTAGCAAACATAACCCTTCTATTCAAGAAGGGAGTGAGGCAGAAAACAGAAAACTATAGGCCAGTTAGCTTGATGTCTATCGTGGAGAAGGTGTTAGAGTCGATCATTAAAGAGGTTATAGCTAGACACTTAGAAAATCTCAAGGTAATCAGGAAGAGTCAGCATAGGTTTTATGAAAGGTAAATTGTGTTTAACCAGTTTACTGGAGTTCTTTGAAGGGGTAACGTGTGGTGGATAGAGGGGAGCCTGTAGACGTACTGTACTTGGATTTCCAGAAAGCATTTGATAAGATGCCACATGAAAGGTTATTGCAGAAAATAAAAGCTCAGAGTTTAGGGTGGGTAGCATGGGTAGAAGATAGACTGGCTGGCAGAAAACAGGGAGTATGCATAAATGGATCTTTTCCTAACTGGCAGGATGTGGTGAGTGGAGTCCCACAGGGGACTGTGCTGGGGCCTCAACTTTTGACAATTTACATCAATGATTTAGATGAGGGGAGCGATGACACGGTAGCTAAATTTGCAGATGACATAAAGATAATTAGGAAAGTATGTTGTGAAGAGGACGTAAGGAGTTTAATAAGCAGACAGATATAGAAAAGCTGAGTGAGTGGGCAAAAATCTGGGAGATGGAGATAATGTGGGAAAATGTGAAGTTATTCATTTGGGCAGGAAGAATAAAAAAGCAGAATATTACTTATATGGAGAACGACTGCAAAATTCCGAGGTGCAGAAGGATCTAGGTATTCTCATGCATGAGCCACAAAAAGTTAGTTTGCGAGTACAGCATATCATTAAGAAAGCAAATGGAATGCTATCCTTTACTACGAGAGGAATTGAACATAAAAGCTTCAGTTATACAGGGCATTGGTGAGACTGCATCTTGAATATTGTGCACAGTTTTGGTCTCCTTATTTAAGGAAGGATGTAAATGCATTGGAGGCAGTTCAGAGGACGTTTACTAGATTAATACCTGGAATGAGTGGGTTGTCTTATGAGGAAAGGTTGCACAGACTGGGCTTGTTTCCACTGGAGTTTAGAAAAGTGAGGGGTGATTTGATTGAAGTTTACAAGATCCTGAACGGCCTTGACAAGGTGGATGTGGAAAGGATATTTCCTCTTGTGGGTGAGTCCAGAACTAGGGGGTTGGGGGTGGGGGGGGGCACTGTTTTAAAATTAGGGGGGGGGCGGGTCACCCTTTTAGGACAGAGATGAAGAGAATTTTTTTCTCTCAGAGGATTGTGCGACTTTGGAACTCGCTGCCTTAGAAGGTGGTGGAGGCAGGGGTCACTGAATATTTTTAAGGCAGAGGTAGATAGATTCATGTTAGGCAAGGGAATCAAAGGTTATCGGGGATAGATGGGAATGTGGGATTCAAAACGCAAACAGGTCAGCCATGACCTTATTGAACGGCAGAGCAGGCTTGAGGGGCTGAATGGCCTACTTCTGCTTCTATTTCGTATGTTCGTAACCAAGATGAGGAATTTTGACCTAGAGCAAAGTGGCCGACTGTTGAACCTAAAGAAAAAATATTGGATTTTGTTCAGCAACTAGAAAAAATGATTATTGCTACTTGATGAGCCATAGAGTCATAGCATCGAGTCTGCGCCGGCCAAACAATTACCTAACTATTCTAATCCCATTTTCCAGCACTAGGCCCATAGCCTTGTATGCCATGGCGTCACAAGTGCACATCCAAACACTTCTTAAATGTTATGAGGGTTTCTGCCTCTATCACCCTTTCAGGCAGTGAATTCCAGATTCCCACCAGCCTCTGGATGAAACAATTCTTCTTCAGATCCCCTTTAAGCCTCCTGCCCTTCACCTTAAATCGATGCCCCCTGGTTATTGATCCCTCCACCCAGGGGAAAAGTTCCTTCCTGTCTACCCTATCTATGCCCCTCATAATTTTATACACATCAATCATCTGCCCCCTCAATCTCCTCTGCTCCAGGGAAAATAACCCCAGACTATTCAATCCCTCCTCATAATTAAAACTCTCCAGCCCAGGCAACATCCTGGTAAATCTCCTCTGCACTCTCTCTAGTGCAACCACATCCTTCCTATAATGTGGATTCCAGAACTGCACTCAAAACTCCAGCTGTGGCCTAACCAGCCTTTTATACAGTTCCAGCATAACCTCCCTGCTCTTATATTCTATGCCTCAGCTAATAAAGGCAAGTATCCATATGCCTTCTTAACCACCTTATCTACCTGTCCTGCTACCTTACAGGACCGGTGAATATGTACACCAAAGTCCCTCTGATCCTCAGTACTTCTCAGGATTCTACCACTCATCGTGTAAGTGAAGGGCCCTTCCTCTCAAGGAACACTCATATCCCGGGATCTCTAAAAACAACCGCTGTTTCTGAATCTCCCTGTCGCTGATACAAAATCTTTATCTGCACTGTCTCTTACATATCAACCAATGTCCAATTCTGTGTGCTTTCTATTGTAATGATACTAAAGCTATACCTCTTCCCCACTGGGGAATTGAACACCAATCCCCTGCATGATAGGCAGGGATAGTAACCACCATACTAACAAGGAATTCCCATTCATATGAGCGAGGATTCATACATGCAAACATTTCAGTAACATAATAGCCGAGATGAATCAGGTCTTGATACTGCCAAGGATATACGAAATCAAGCATAAATATCCATTATGACACTATATTCTCGTTAAATGGATTAGTTTACTCACAAAACAGTATTGATTCAGGAATTTACAGATAAAAGGTTTGAATTAAATGGATTTCATGTAAGATCACCTAAACCTCAGCGGTGACAACTGCCGTGAACTGTCTGCTTTTGTATACTGGGTATAGTTTACATAAGATGTCCAGTTTGGCTATCCATTTTCTAGTTTCCTGAGATGCCAAGTGGAGAAATGAGGTGCCTTCTCTTCAACAAATCTTAGTGGGGAATGTTGATGGGATGATTTTCATGGTCAAGAACTCATGGTCATAATCACACTTTGGGGAATTCCTCATCCATGCACTGTATGGATTCAGTTGAGCACTGTCCAGTGTCTTCAAGGGAGGTCAAAGCTAGTGACCTCTGCTGTCGGGTCACCGATAAGGTGTTGGCTGTTAATGCTGTGTGTCCTGTTGTGTTTTATGCCTCAGATATATGCAGAGATGATAAAAAAGCTTCTAAGTATGTAACAGGATTTTTATTCAATGCTTTAAAATGTCTGCTCTTATGCTTACAACAGTTTGACTTAAGTTTAGTTCCTTTTACTAAATTACCACACCCAGGCTTAATTATTTATACACAGTGATTAGTCAACAGTCAACAGACACACATAATCAAACACTGAACAACTGAACAAGCGAACAAGTCTTTCCTTCCTTGAAACTCTAAAATGTTCCATGATTCTGTCCATCTGGATAATGGGTTGAAACAAGTTGCATGAAGAATAGCAACTGTTTCCCAGAATGGCTGGTCTGATTGTATGCACTTTTACTCATGGGGTATTTTTCAAGTCTTTGTGAATGGGAGGGTCAGTGTTGATCATGACGTTTCCCATCACATGGAGAATGCTAGCATTGAAGTGAATAGGCCAGTTAGCTTAACATCTGTCATTAGGAAAATGTTGGAGTCTATTATAAAGGCTGTAGTAGCAGAGCATTTAGAAATACATAATATAATCACACAGAGTCAACATGGCTTCATGAAGGGGAAATCATGCCCGACAAATTTATTAGAATTCTTTGAGGAGGATAGATAAAGGGGAACCGGTAGATGTAATATATTTGGATTTCCAAAAGGTGTTTGATAAGGTACCGCACATAAGACTACTTAATAAGATAAGAGCCCATGTTGTTGGGAGTAATATATTAGCATAGATAGAGGACTGGCTAACTAATAGAAGACAAAGAGTTGGGATACGGGGGTGCATTTTCAGGATGGCAACCTGTAACTAGTGGAGTGCCACAGGGATCAGTGCTGAGCCCACAATTATTTACATTTATTAATGACTTGGATGAGGGAAATGAATGTACTATCGCCAAGTTTGTGGATGACACAAAGAGATTAAAGAGTGATATAGATAAGTTAAGTGAATGGGCAAAAATGTGGCAGATGGAATATAATGTGGGAAAGTGTGAGGTTATGTACTTTGGCAGGAAGAATAGAGGAGCTGAATCTTATTTAAATGGAGAAAGACTGCAGAAAGCTGCAGCACAGAGGGATTTGGGGGTCCTCGTGCATGAATCACAGAAAGCTAGCATACAAGTTCAGCAGGTAATAGGGAAGGCAAATGGAATGTTGGCCTTTATTTCAAAGGGAATGGAGTATAAAAATAGGGAAGTCTTGCTAAAGGTATGCAAGGCACTAGTTAGACCACATCCAGAATACTGTGAACAGTTTAGGTCCTCTTAACTAAGGAAAGATGTACTGGTATTGGAGGCATTCCAGAGAATGTCACTAGGTTGATCCCGGGTATGGAGGGATTTTCTTATGAGGAGAGGTTGAGCAGGTTGGGCTTGTACTCATTGGAGTTTAGAAAAATGAGAGGCGACCTTATTGAAACATATAAGATCCTTAGGGGGCTTGACAGGGTGGATACTGAGAGTTGTTACCCTTTGTGGCAGAGTCAAGGACCAGAAGGCATAACATCAGGGTAAGGGGAGAGCACCCATTTAAGACAGAGATGAGAAGGAATTTCTCCTCTCAGAGGGTAGTCAATCTGTGGAATTCTTTACTGCAGAGGGCTGTAGGGGCTGGGCCATTAGGTATATTCAAGGCTGAGATAGACAGGTTTTTAATCAGTAAGGGAATCAAGAGTTATGGGGAAAAGGCAGGAAAATGAAGTTGAGGGTTGTCAAATCAACCATGATCTCATTGAATAGCGGAGCAGACTCGAAAGGCCCAATGGTCTTATGGCTGGGGGGGGGGGGGTGGCGCGGGGGCAGGGTGGGACAGCACAAGGGCGCTCAGTTGGAGTGAACTTCGACATCGCTGACATCATTAGCTGCACATCCATTATGTTCATGTGGCGGCTTCAGGACCATGAGACAGAGCAGTATCCTGAGCAAAGTAGACCAGGGCCATTACTGTTGTGCTCCCCCATGAAGTACCAGTGAGTTTCCGGACCATACATGCATACGAGCAAAGAATTAGGAGCAGCAGTAGACCACTCGGCCCCTCGAGCCTGTTCCTCCATTTAGTAAGATCATCTGATTGTAACCTCAACCTACGTTCCTGCTTATCCCTGATAACCTTTCACTCCCTCGTTAATCAAGAACCCATCTAGCTCTTTCTTAAAAATATTCAAAGTTTCTACTTCCACTGTCTTTCAAGAAAGAGAGCTCCAAAGGCTCACAGTTCCAAAGACTCTGAGAAGAAATTTCTCCTCATCTCAGGCTTAAATGAGCGACCCCTTATTTTTAAACAGTGACTCCTAGTTCTAGATTCTCCCACAAGAGGAAACATCCTCTCCACATCCACCCTGTCAAGAACCCTTCAGGATCTTAAAGGTTTCAATCAAGTCTCCTGTTCCTCTTCTAAACTCCAGTGGATACAAGCCTAACCTGTCAATCCTTTCCTCATAAAACAACCTGCCCATTCCTGGTGTTAGTCCAGTAAACCTTCTCTGAAAACCTTCTAACGAATTCACGCCTTTCCTTAAATAAGGAGACCAGCACTGCGCACAGTATTCCAGATGTGGTTTCACCAATCCCCTGTACAACTGAAGCATAACCTCTCTTACTTTTGTATTCAATTCCCCTCACAATAAACGATAACATTCTATTAGCTTTCCTAATTACCTGCTGTACCTGCACACTAACCTTTTGTGATTCATGCACTAGGACACCCAGATCCCTCTGAATCTCAGAACTCTGCAATATCTCCCCATTTAGATAATAAGCTTCTTTTCTATTCTTCCTGCCAAAATGAATAATGTCACGTATGCCCACATGGTACTCCATTTGCCAGATCTTTGCCCACTCACTTAACCTATCTGTGTCACTTTGTAGCCTCCTTATGTTCTCATTGTGTCATCAGAAACTTTAACCACCATTCCTTTGGACCCTTCATCCAAGTCATTTATATAAATTGTAAAAGGTTGAGGCCCCAGTACTGTTCCCAGTGGCACACTACTGATCACATCCTGCCAACCAGGAAAAGACCCATTTACACTAGTTCTCTGTTTCCTGTTAGCCAGTCAATCTTCTCTCCATGCCAATATGTTACTCCCTAAATCATGAACTTTTATTTTCCACAATAACTTTTGCTGTGGCATTTTATCAAGTGCCTTCTGGAGGTAAAGTACAGTACATCCACCAGTTCACCCTTATCCACAGCACATGTGATAAATAAATTGGTTAAACAAGATTTCCCTTTCACAAAACCATGTTGACTCTGCCTGATTGCCTTGAATGTTTCGAAGTGCCCTGCTATAACATCGTTAATAATACTTTCTAACATTTTCCTTATGATAAATGTTAGGCTAACTGGCCTTCTTTCTGTTTCTCTCCTTTTTTGAATAAACGAGTCACATTTGATATTTTCCAACCTAATGGAACCTTTCCCAAATCTAGGGAATTTTGGAAAATTAAAACCAATGCAACAACTACTTCACTAGTCACTTCTTTCAAGATCTTAGGGTGAAATCCACCCAGACCTGGGGATTTGTCAGCCTGCAGCCCCAACAATGTGTTCAATACCACTTCCCTGTTGATTATAATTTTCCCCAGTTCCTTCTTCCCTTCCATTTCCTGACTTACAGCTATTCCCGGGATGTTATTTGTGTCTACTATAGTGAAGACTGAAGCAAAATACTTGTTTAATTTGTACACCACCTTCCTACTTTCTATTATCAATTCCCAGATGCACTCTTTATAGGAACAACGCTCACTATGGTAACTCTTTTCTTATTTAAAAATCTATACAAATTCTTACTATCCATCTTTAGATTACTAGCTAGCTTTCTCTTGTACTCCAATTCTTCCCTCCTTATTAATATTTTTGTCGTTCTTTGCTGTTCTTCATATTCTTTCCAATCTTCTGACATGCCACCCGTCTTTGCATAATTAAATGCTTTTTCTTTAAGTTTGATACTGTCTTTAACTTTTTTGGTTAACCACGTATGGTGAGCCCTTGCCTCGGAATTTTCCTTTCTCATTGGAATGTATATGTTCTGTGTATTCTGAAATATCCCTTTAAACATCTGCCACTGAACCTCTATTGACCTATCCCTTAACCTCATTTGACAGTTCATTTTAGCTAGCTCTGCTTTCATGCCCTCATAATTGTCCATATTTAAGTTTAAACTACTAGTCTTGGACATGCTCATTTCTCCCTCAAAATGAATGTAAATTTCAATCATGTTATGATCACTGCTACCTGGGGGTGCCTTCACTAAGAGGTTATCAATTAATCCCATCTCATTGCTCAATACCTGATCTAAAATGCTCTGCTCTCTAGTTGGCTACAGAACATACTGTTCTAAGAAATGAGCCCAAAAACTTCTCATCGATGCTACCTTTGATATTTGATTTTTCCAGTCTATATGTAGATTAAAATCCCACATGATTATCACTGTACCTTCCTGAAAAGCTCCCATTATCTCTTCTTTTATACTCTGTCCTAGCATGTAGTTACAATTATGGAGCTGTACACCACTCCCACAAGTGACTTCTTGCCTTTATAATTTCTCATCTCAACCCAAATTGCTTCTGCATCATGGTTTCCTGAACTTAGGTGCTAATATCATCATTAATTAACAGAGCCACCACTCCATCTTTACTTAACATCCTGGCCTTCCTAAATGTCATGTACCCTTCAATATTCAGGTCCCAAACTATGTCATCCTGTAGCCACATCTCTGCAAAGGCTATCAGATCATAGTTACTTATTTCAATTTTCACTATAAGTTCATCTGTTTTGTTTGGGAATGCTACATGTATTTAGATACAGAGCCTTTAGTTTTGTCTTTTTATTATTTTTGTAGCATATAGCCTTATCTGCTGATTTACTCTTAGACTTGTATTCTTTGTCCCTTCCTGTCACAGTCTGTTTATCATTTGCCATATTAATACCTTTCTCTCTTGCCTCATCCCTACTCTTTGCCTTACCGCACCTTCCCAAACTTGAACCCTTTCTGCCACCATTCAGTGTAAAACCCTCTCTACTTCCCTAGTTATGCGGCTCGTGAGGACACCAGCCTCAGTATGGTTCAGGTGTAGACTGTCCCAGCGGTACCGATTTCACTCTCCCTAGTACTGGTGCCAGTGCCTTCTCCCACACCAGTCTTTGAGCCACTCATTCACTTCTCAATGGTTTTTACTTTTAGGCTAGTGTTGATAAGATGAGACCAACAGGAGAGAATGCTGTTCAGGGTGGCACCCACGTATTTTGGGTGGTGGGTCATGGGTGAATCACCGTCCTTCAGTGAAAGCAATCAAGGTGAATCAAGTGGCCTTGTCTCTAAGAGACATCTTGTTACAAAGTATTGCAATGTATTTACAGCACAGAAACATGGCCATTTGGTCCATGCTGATGTTCACGCTCCACACGAGTCTCCTCCTGCTCCTCTTCATCTCACCCACTTAGAATTTTCCATCCATTCCTCTTTCCTTCATACACATCCAGCAGATCTTATCTGAAGTGAAGTATTAGAAAGGAGTCTACTTTCCCTGGACCAACTCTACCTGCGACCTGCCAATCCCATGCATTCAGGCGCTGCCTCCTCATTCTTTTCAAAATCCAAAAAATCTTTGCATGTTTATCAGGAGCTTAAAAATACTTTTGTTTACTGAAATGTTGTGAGTTGTGATCTGGAGCGAAAAATTTGCAGGTGTTCCAAATTAGACTTTGCCAGCTGAAGAGTGTAAATTAATTTAATTCATGTCAACATAAGAGTGAAGAATCCTCCTTCCCACTTCTATATTAAGATCACCCTTGCAGGGGAGAGCAGCATGAACAAAGCTGCTAATTGAGCAGATGCTGCTAATCTCAATAAGACTAGAAGTCAAGGTGTTTGCAAATATTGCGCCTTCAAACTTATTTTCTCCCCCAAAGCTAATTCCCGATGTTTAATTCTTTTCATTCAAAGGATTCTTAAAAACAAATTCTTCAAAGTGCGAAGTATGGCATCATCAGACTGTTGGACATTTGAAGACATCTTCTTGAGTTCTCTGCCGAGAGGTGGCCCAGCCCACAGCATCACAACCTCCGCCTACAGCTAGGGCAAAGAGGCAGGTCCCAAATCCACCCCAGCCAGAATAGGGATCAAACTGACACCACTCTGATCCAGACCAGCCGTCCCCCAACCCCCAAGGAGTCCAAATTGCTGTGGCAGCATTCAGACATGCTGTGGATTCTGGCTCCAACTTTCGTTCCATTACATGGGTTGACCAGGAATCTCTCCAATGCCATATGTCAAAAGGGTTTACAATTTGATACCGTTTGGCCACATTTTGACTACATCTTCCTTGGCCATCAAGTCCTGAGGTGGGATTATGAACCCAGAGGTTTAGAGGTAGGAACACTACCTGCTGCGCCACAAGACTTCCTCATTGTAAGGTATATATTTGGGTAATTGTGCAAAAGTGACACTTAAAGGGGAGTGGCCAATTAAAGGGTAGTTTGAGAAAAATTCAGAAAACTCTTTTGAAATGTTCATACTGCCTCAGTCAAGATCATTTTTGTCAAATACCAAAGGAGTAGGGAAAGAGAATTCAAAACTGATAAATAATTAGAAGAGATTAGTTAGACCATAAGACCATAAGACATAGGAGCAGAAATTAGGCTATTCGGCCCATCGAGTCTGCTCTGCCATTCAATCATGGCTGATAAGTTTCTCAACCCCATTCTCCCGCCTTCTCCCCGTAACCTTTGATCCCCTTACCAACCAAGAACCTATCTATCTTGGTCTTAAATACACTCAATGACCTGGCCTCCACAGCCTTCTGTGGCAATGAATTCCATAGATTCACCACTCTCTGGCTAAAGAAGTTACAGCGTGAAAATATCCAGTCTCACCACCAGTAGCACACTGTAGCTGCAATATTTACCATCCACAAGATGCAATACAGCAACTCACCAAGGCTCAGAATCACAGAATCTCACAGTGCAGAAGAGGCCCTTCGACCCATCGAGTCTGCACCGACACGTGAGAAACACCTGACCTACCTCCCTAATCCCATTTACCAGCACTTGGCCCATAGCCTTGAATGTTATGATGTGCCAAGTGCTCATTCAGGTACTTTTTAAAGGATGTGAGACAACCCGCCTCTACCACCCTCCCAGGCAGCGCATTCCAGACTGTCACCACCCTCTGGGTAAAAAAGTTTTTCCTCACATCCCCTTAAAGCTCCTGCTCCTCACCTGGAACATATGCCCCCTCGTGACTGACCCTTCAACTAAGGGGAACAGCTGCTCCCTATCCACCCTGTCCATGCCCCTCATAATCTTGTACACCTCGATCAGGTCACCCCTCAGTCTTCTCTGCTCCGTCAAAAACAACCCAAGTCTATCCAACCTCTCTTCAGAACTTAAATGTTTCATCCCAGGCAACATCCTGGTGAATCTCCGAATTTCCCCTGCACCCCTTCCAGTGCAATCACATCCTTCCTATAATGTGGCTCCTCTGACAGCACTTTCCAAACTCATGACCTCTACCACCTCGAAGGACCAGGGCAGCAGATAGATGCAAGTTCCCCTCCAAGTCACACACCATCCTGACTTGGATAAATATCGCCAGCCCTTCACTGTGACTGGATCAAAATCCTGGAACTCCACACCACCCCCCCAACCCCCGCAGCACAGTGGGTGTACCTACACCATGTGAATAGCAGCGGTTCAAGAAGGCAGCTCACCACCATCTTCTGAAGGGCAAATGGATCAAATGGCCTTGTCTCCAAGTGACACCTTTTTATAATAATTGCAATGTATTTACAGCTCTGAAACAGGCCATTTGGCCCATTAGGTCCATGCTGGTGTTTATGCTCCACACGAGTCTCCTCCTACTCCCCTTCATCTCACCCACTCAACATTTCCAACCATAATAAATGCTGGCCCAGCACATCCTATGAATAAATTTAAAAAAAGTGAGTTAAGGAAGGGAGAGGCCAGAGCTATGAACAAAAGACAAGAATTTTAAATTCAAGGGTTTGCTAGAACCTTTAACGAACAGTCAGAGAAGTTGGAAGAAGGATTGAATTATGATTTTAGTGATCATCTAAAACTCCACAATGAGAAGTATTACTGCAAATATATCAATGGCCTTTAGCAGTATCTAGAATGCAAAGGAGACTCAATAAACAATTGTTCCAAATGAAGCCAAAGAAGGCCTGAAAAAAATGTTTGTCAAACTAAGCTCATGAATAAGTTCAAACTTTGGAACGAAGAGATTGCAACCTGCTTGGAATCAAACCCACTAATAAGTGTGAAACATGATTGTTTTCACAATTATACCACCTCACAGAATCACAGGACCAGACAATCGTTACAGTGCAGAAGGAGGCCATTTGGCCCATCTTGTCTGCACCAGCTCTGCAACGAGCCATTCTCCTGCCTTCTCCCCATAACCCTGCAGATCGCTTCCTTTCAAATGATCATCTAATTCGCTCTTGAATGCCTCGATTGAATCTGCCTCCACCTCACTCTCAGGCAGTGCATTCCAGATCCTGACCGCTCACTGCGTGATAAATTTGTATTTCTCATATTGTTTTTGCTTCTTTTACCAATTACCTTAAATCTGAGGCATGTAAGAAAGGCAAGGTTACAGTGATCATGGGGGATTTCAATATGCAGGTAGACTGGGAAAATCAGGTTGGTAGTGGATCCCAAGAAAAGGAATTTGTGGAATGTCTACGAGATGGCTTTTTGGAGCAGCTTGTGGTGGAGCCACTAGGGAACAGGTAATTCTAGATTTAGTGATGTGTAATGAGGCAGATTTGATAAGGGAGCTTAAGGTGAAGGAAACCTTAGGAGGAAGTGACCATAATATGTTTGAATTTACCCTGCAATTTGAGAGGAAAAAGCTGGAATCAGATGTAACGGTATTACAGTTGAATAAAGGCAACTACAGAGGCATGAGGGAGGAGCTGTCCAGAATTGAGTGGGAGATGAGCCTAGCAGGAAAGACAGTGGAACAGCAATGGCAGGAGTTTCTGGGAGTAATTTGGGAGACACAGCAAAAATTCATCCCCAGGAAGAAGAAGCATACTAAAGGGAGGACGAGGCAACCATGGCTGACAAGGGAAGTCAGGGACAGCATAAAAGCTAAAGAGAAAGCGTACAATGCAGCGAAGAGCAGTGGAACCAGGGGATTGGGAAGCCTACAAAGATTGACAGAGGACAACTAAAAAAGAAATAAGGAGGGAGAAGATTAAATATGAGGGTAAACTAGCCAATAATATAAAAGAAGATTGCAAGAGTTTTTTTAGATATATAAAGGGTAAAAGAGAGATAAAAGTGGACATTGGGCCACTGGAAAATGACGCTGGAGAAGTAGTAGTGGGGAACAAAGAAATGGCGGAGGGACTGAATAGGTACTTTGCGTCAGTCTTCACAGTGGAAGACACGAGTAACATCCCCAAAGTTCAAGAGAGTAGGGGGGGCAGAGGTGAGTATGGTGGCCATTACCAAGGAGAAGGTGCTAGGAAAACTGAAAGGTCTGAAGGTGGATAAATCACCTGGACCAGATGGATTACACCGCAGAGTTCTGAAGGAGATAGCTGAAGAGATAGTGGAGGCGTTAGTGCTGATCTTTCAGCAATCACTGGAGTCAGGGAAGGTCCCAGAGGACTGGAAAATCACTAATGTAACCCCCCTGTTTAAGAAGGGAGTGAGGCAAAACACAGGAAATTACAGGCCGATTAGCCTGACCTCGGTTGTTGGTAAGATTTTAGAGTCCATTATTAAGGATGAAATTTCAGAATACTTGGAAGTGCATGATAAAATAGGGCAAAGACAGCATGGTTTCATCAAGGGGAGGTCGTGCCTGACAAATCTGTTAGAATTCTTTGAGGAGGTAATGAGTAGGTTAGACAAAGGAGAGCCAATGGATGTTATCTACTTGGACTTCCAGAAGGCCTTTGACAAGGTGCCGCACAGGAGGCTGCTCAGTAAGATAAGAGCCCATGGTGTTAGAGGCAAGGTACTAGCATGGATAGAAGATTGGCTGTCTGGCAGGAGGCAGAGAGTGGGGATAAGGGGGTCCTTCTCAGGTGACTAGTGGAGTTCCGCAGGGGTCAGTGTTGGGACCACAACTTTTCACTTTATACATTAATGATCTAGATGAGGGAACTGAGGGCATCCTGGCTAAGTTTGCAGATGATACAAAGATAGGTGGAGGGATAGGTAGTATTGAAGAGGTGGAGAGGCTGCAGAAGGATTTGGACAGATTAGGAGAATGGGCGAAGAAGTGGCAGATGGAATATAATGTGGGGAAGTGTGAGGTCATGCACTTTGGTAGGAAGAATAGAGGCATAGACTATTTTCTAAATGGAGAGAGAATTCAGAAATCTGGAGTGCAAAGGGACTTGGGAGTCCTAGTCCAGGATTCTCTTAAGGTTAACTTGCAGGTTGAGTCGGTAGTTAGGAAGGCAAATGCAATGTTGGCATTTAGTTCGAGAGGACTAGAATATAAAAGCAGGGATGTGCTGCTGAGACTTTATAAGGCTCTGTTCAGACCACATTTAGAATATTGTGAGCAATTTTGGGCCCCGTATTTCAGGAAGGATGTGCTGGCTCTGGAGAGGGTCCAGAGGAGGGTTCACGAGAACGATCCCAGGAATGAAAGGCTTAACATATGAGGAACGTTTGAGGACTCTGGGTCTATACTTGATGGAGTTTAGAAGGATGAGGGGGGATCTGAAACTTACAGAATACTGAAAGGCCTGGATAGAGTGGACGTGGGGAAGATGTTTCCATTAGTAGAAGAGACTAGGATCCGAGGGCACAGCCTCAGAGTAAAGGGAAGACCTTTTAGAACAGAGATGAGGAGAAACTTCTTTGGCCAGAGAGTGCTGAATCTATGGAATTCTTTGCCACAGACGGATGTGGAGGCCAGGTCATTGAGTATATTTAAGACCGAGATAGATAGGTTCTTGATTGGTAAGGGGGTCAAAGGTTACGGGGAGAAGGCGGGAGAATGGGGTTGAGAAACTTATTAGCCATGATTGAATGGCGGAGCAGACTCGATGGGCCGAATGTCCTAATTTCTGCTCCTATGTCTTATGGTCTTATGGTCTTATGGTGCCCTCTCATTCTCGATCTTCCTGCCAATGGGAATAATTTTCCCCTATCTATTCTGTCCAAGCCCCTTATGGTTTTGAATACCCATATCTCCAATAGAAGTACATATTACAAATACAGTGCAAGCATCAATCATAAGTGTTTTCTGAATCTGTCAGTTTATACCACTTTATCAGGTCAAAAAACACATTCAACTATTTGGTGTCTCGATCCATTTTCGAATTGCATTAATTATTTAGCCTCTCACTGCGGTCTGGAGCTCTCCTACTATTCGAGTGCATATTCTGCCTCGAGAAAATAAAGAGAATTAAGTCCACAAACAAGCAGCCTTCAATTCCAGCTGAGTTTTTGGCAATTGTTGTCTTGGAGGACATCAAACGATAACCTTGCCTGGATTAAATGAAAAAAAGTGAACAATAATCTTAATGACCACAAAATGTTCTACATCTATGTAATTTTGGAAGCCTTGTTCCATTCATCTCTTTAGCAGCTTACAGACTGGAAACATAGCAGCCCCACGGGTAGCAGTGAGACTCTGAATCATATATAGGATTTGAATACTGATAGAGGTATTAAATATATCCCATTGTTGATTCAACTTTTTAAATAGGAGATGGAGCAGGCAAAGATTGAATATATTCCTGTCTGGTGTCCAGAATTGTCCACAATATTGCAGCTGAGTCCTACCCAATAATTTATAAAGTTTAGCATAGTGTCTTTGTACTCTATTCCTCTGTTTTTAAATTCGAGTGACTCATTTACTCCTTTGACCCCTTGATATGGTTATATTATTCGAAAATACTTAGGCACTATATTGTTATGTGCATGTATAAATGCAATTACAGGGACATATTGGCATAGTGGTGCAGTCATTTCCTGAGAACTAGGGTAATGCTCTGGGGACCTGGGTTCAAATCCCACCACAGCAGATGGTGAAATTTAAAACCAATAAAAATCTGAAATTTAATGTCTTATGATGACAACTAAACTACTGCCAATTGTTAGGGGAAAAAAAAACCCATTGCATTGCTGATTGTTGTCTGCTAATAGAAGGAAGGAAATCTGCTGTCCTTACTTGGCCTGGCCCAGGTGTGACTTCAGACCTATAGCATTGTTCTTAAAATGACCTAGCGACTCAGTTCAAGGGGGCAATAAATGCTAGCCTAGCCAGTAATGCCAATGAATGAATTAACAAAAAAAACAAATTCAGAATGCCACATCACTCTCTCACTTCTACGCTGCAGTCAGTGTACCAAAAGCATCGTTATCTCTGAAA